>NW_005187643.1:623147-628423 GCF_000239375.1 Pundamilia nyererei | reverse complement strand
TGCATTTGGTAAGTAATCTCAGATGACGGTACTAGCTAAACCATTAGGCTGGTAAACATCACTGTCACAGTGCAAACTCTGAAGCAGAAACAAAGAAGTCAAAAATATCAGAGCTTAACGACTATCAACCAGTTGGCCTTATATCACGTGTGATGAAGGGACTGGAGAGAATAGTCTTGGTTTACCTAAGACCGCAGATGATGGATTACTGACTACCTGACGGAGAGGCCACATCATGTGAGATTAGGCAGCACTCTGTGTGATTTGATCATGTGCAGTGCAGAAGCTCCACAGGGGCTGTGCTGTCTCCATTCTTGTTCATCCTGTACAGCTCAGATTTTCAATACAACTCCAGGTCACTGATTCTGCAGTGGTTACATGAATTATTCGTGAGGCAGAAGGTGTACAGAGTACTAGTAAGTGATTTTGTGAAGCAGTCTGGGAAGGTCAGCTGCTTCTGTATGTGAGAAAGATGAGAGAGATCCAGTTCAGAAGAAAGAAGACCTACATGGCCCATGTCTATCGTGGGACAGGATGTGATGTGGTTGGGTAGTGCAAGTACCTGGACATCCACATCAACAACAGGCTGAGCCGACCAACACAGAGGCTGTACACAAGAAGTAGATGAGTAGGTTCCATTTCCTAAGGAAACAGGAGTTCTTCAATATATGCAGTAAATGGAAGATTATCTATCAGCCAGTTGTCGTGAGTGTGGTGAAATTAGCTGTGGTTTTTTGGCACTAACGTACTCAATTAACTGATCCAGAAGGCTGGCTCTGTGATTGTTGTGATCTGTGATTATTTCAGTATTGCTTGAGCCTCTGCAACAAAATAATTTCCTAAATACGAGATAAAGTATTTCTCATTTATTCTCATTAATGAGCATTCACATAAAGGGAAACTTAACATTTGAGTGTGGATACAAAACAAATAAGAATTAATAGTTTCAATAATTATCACTGACACATTGTAAATTTAAAGAAAAGCAATAAATGATTAGGAGGAAGTGATTTTCTGGCTTAAATCATAACATGTTAATTTCATTTCGGAAGGAAATGCTAGAAAATCCTCGCGGCCGAATTTCAGCTCGTGACCTTTACTTATTGTCCCTCTTATTTCCCTTTCTTCCTGACATTTTGCTACTTTCACTATCAAACAGATGCAAAAACACCTAAAAAATGAGTAAAAAAAGTGTGTCAGTATGGATGAGACCGACTTTTTACATCAGTATGCTGATCCTAGGGAGGGCTCCGGCAGAAGCAGATCCTCAAGAGATTTAGCAGTTCAGCTCGGTACATCCCGAGAGTCTTTCACTACAGGCTCAGATTTTTAAAACTACTTTCCTGAGAGGCAGAAACATGGCTTTCCACTGCAGAGGGACAGGAGCAAATTAGTAAGACAAAGAAACCCAAGGCTAAATGTGTTAAAAAGAATTAATAATTTAAAGGGCAAGTCCTTCCTCTGATATGCTCAATCTGTGATGCTCGGCTCAACCCACAGGTTATTTTGTAATGAAATGTTATTATTTTATTGAGATCGCTAGATAGAGAGACAGAGGCAGAGAAAAAGTGGTTTAACATAATAGAACAATCCTAGTTTGTGTCCAGTGTACCCTGCTCTGGTTGGTTAACGGTGTCTGTTTCGGGCCTGTTAAAGTGCAGCCTGATAGCTGTGGGGACACACGAGTCTCTGTGGCAATTATCTGTCAGTCTGCAGCAGAATGAGTTCCTGCAGAATGTTTGCAGTAAAGTGGTTTAGAGCCGCAAACTCAGGAATAACTCATCTTGGGGAGAGACAATATGCATTTAGTATGCACAGAGCTACCCACAATGCATCTCCAAATTGTACTCTTTAGGAGGATTGAGATAGAGAACTTTTGTTTCTGCACAATCTTCTTGTAGCGGCATCAGCTTGGAGCGCATTAAATGTTTTCTATCAGCCAAGGCAGACAGATATTTAGCATAAAAAGCGATTTGAATCAGGACTTGCTTCCGCAGCAAGTCAGTTTTTATAGAAATCTGATTAATTTTGCTAGTTTTGTTACTTTTCACCATAAAAAGAGATGTGAATTCTTCTAAAACTAATCATGTGAGGTGTATGTCATCATCAGATGAAGGAATCTAATCCTGTGCGTTGAGAATATTTCTTAAATTTGTTTTTTGGCTTTTCGGAATTGTTTTCCTAACTCTTAGCAATTACTAGACAACAAATAAGTTTATCCAATTTGTGAATGCACGGGAGGCTGGTGCCTATCCCAGCTGTCATGGGACGAGAGGCAGGGTACACCCGGGACAGGCCACCAGTCTGTTACACAGTTAACACAGAGAGCAAACAGGAAAGAAAGAGATATTCAATTAGAAATTTTAGATTTACTAATTAACTTAACCCATGCATGAAGGAAGTACCCAGAGAGAGTCCATAGAGACACAGGGAACGTGCAAACACACAGAAAAGCTTAAACCTTGGACTTTCTTACTGTGAGGCAACAATGCTAACCACCACAGCACTGTGCTCTTTTAATTTCATTACAGGGGGTTGCTACTTTTTTAGAGCAGCAATAATGCTGAGAGAAATGAAATTCATGAACTTGGAATCTTGGATCTTATTGTTTTCACCTAAAATTGGTTACTATTTGATTTGTTTGTTTTTTTAGAGCTCATTGGTTTTTATTTCTTCAGCCCTAAGTTTAATGGTGGACTTTTTTGAAGAAGAGGAGGATGCAGATGTAGCTTCTTACCAGGGTGCCCTGGTTCCTTAACAGCTGACACAGAGCTTGTTAATCCAGGTAAACTCCAAGGTGGTATGATATCAGTTCCAGATCTTTTGCAAATACTCCGAGGTCAGCAGCGCAGGAACCCCCAACTGATGTTTGAAAGACCTGTAGTGTTACCACTATGCCTTTTTGTCCCGGGAGGCTTCAATACTGTGATTGCAACTTTGTGTCCAAACCTTGAACTTATCACAAGGCTGAGAAAGAAAAAGGATATGTTAATGGTGTAAGCAGACTGTGGGATTTCATCTTGCTTTTCTCTCTCCTGTGGCTAGTGAACAAGACCCTGATATACTTGAACTCCACTCAGGACAGTAACTGGTCCTTGACTTGAAGTGGGCACTCCCCCCTATTGGCTGAGAACTATGGTGTCAGACTTGGAGGTACTAATTCTCTTTCTTGACACTTAAGAAGGTCAACACCACATCATCTGCAAAAAGCAAAGATGAAATCCTGAGGCCAGCGAAGTGGAGACCCTCCACCAATGTGGCTAAGCTGAGACATTCTGTCCAAAAACTATGAACGGATGACGGTGACAGCAGAGTCCAACACCCACCGAGTCTGAGAGACAGAAAAGAGATAACAACAGACATCTGTTTGCGTATCCTTGTGTGTAACAGTTACATTAGATATAGTGATATCCTTGTAAAAATAGATTCATTTGACAGATCAGGCAACTTTGTGATGATTACTTTTTGCTGCTATTTAAAACTCTTCTGTGCGCCAATTCATGTAAGATAGGTCCAACAAACCAACTTTATTATATGAATTTTAACAACACAATTTTTGTAGAAAGGAAATAAAGCCTGAACATGAGAACAAGCTGGTCAGGTTTGACCAGACGTTTACACTCAGGGGTCTGTAACCTGATGGGGCGTGGCTGGTATACAGATTTGCCACAAAGATTTTTAGCTGTTGTCTCCAGCTGTATATCCTTCATTATGCAGCCCGCATACAGTTGGTGAACCGACTCCATCTGCAGAAATTTTGACAAAGAAAACAAAAAAAACCCAGACAAAGCACACTGTCATTCTCAAGTAATATATGCATACCGCAGATTTCATCGTTATACTTGCACAATCTGTTCGTGTCTAGGTGTGCACTTAAAATAGGCTCCACTCAGTCTCAACCACCTGAGCGTTCTCACTAAGTTTCAGTGCACCTCGGCCATACTTTGTATTGTTTGCACAGTAAATATAAACCTTCCTATAATACCTATCCATATTTGATAAGTATGATCATCAATATTCCTCCAGGTGAGTGGTATTTTCCACAGGAGCAATAACCACACAAGCATTCGAAGGCAGACGCTAACATTTTTGCTAGACAAAGATGATCAGTTCAGATTAGCTGCCTGTTTATCTTGGACGAGATCTCAGCATCCTCCTCACATTTGAGCCATTTTGCTGACACTTTCAGCACTGGAGGCAGTCGCAACAAATGCTGAAATCAATCTTGCAAACCCGGTGAGTCGATAAAGATCCACAGTCTTTCAAAATAAAGTCAGATGATAACATCTTTGTTGAGGACCGTCACATTCCTGGGAGAAAAAAAAATCGGTTCTGTAGATATATAACAATAAATGGCACTCAAATCTACTTTATCCACTGTGATGGAACAATATACCTGAAACATCCCTATGCCCCCAGGGATCACGTAAGACAGATAAAAGCCACGCAAACAGAGCACGAGGCAGGGATAAAAGGCAGGTGCAGCTATTTTTAAATAAACAAACCAGACAGGAGCGTGATCAAGTCCTTTCCAGTTAGTGGACACTCCGCAGTCTGCTGTCCCTTATCCTCCAGCATCACATTAAAGCAGAAGAGAAGCACGGAGGAGAGAAGCACCGGCAGCGCAATTTTATGCCAACGAACAATCAAGTGAGCTGGCACTTGGAGATCACTCATGCAGATGAAATAGGGACCTTTCAACAATACTTGGTTGTTTTCCTCAAATTTGGTCTGTTTTCAATGACTCATGTGGGAAGTTTAAGTTCCCTCTAATGGGGCACTTGCATGTGGCAAACAAAGGCTGTGCTGTTCCCCGAAAGCTTTTGTGCGTGTGAAGTAAGGCATCAATTACTGTCAAAGCAATTCAATGGTAGGTGAGCAGCAGTGTCTGATTGATATGACTATTATGATAGTATTGTACGGTTGGGCTAACTTTTTATGCAGTGATAGCTCAATAATATTCTCGTGGAAGAAGTCAAGCAGAGAGAAGAAGAAAGAAAGGAAGACAGAAGACGGGGAGAAAAACAGAGCGGGCTGATGGGTTAATTGAATGGATTCAAATTCCCATTTACTCAGAGGAAGTTTGTAGGGGACAGCCTGCCATTGGAGAGTAAAGAGCGAGAGGGATAAAAAGAGAGGAGAGTCGATGAAATTGAGAAAATGAGACGGAAAGGACAGAGAGGCTGAATTTAAACGAACAGAACAAGGAAGAGCGAAAAATATGAAGATGGAGACAGAAATGTGGGGACATAAAAATTGTTATGCGTGTGCGAGAC
>NW_005187643.1:604034-620783 GCF_000239375.1 Pundamilia nyererei | reverse complement strand
TGTCAGATTAAGTGGCTCTGTAATTGGACGAGACAGTTTAATGGCTTCATTTCAGCCATTCTGGGGTCAGCCGGTGAGAGGGGTTAGTTTGAGTTCGCCACAGGTTTGGAGATTAAAACACCGGCAGAGCTGAAATGACATGACCCACTGTGACATGGCAGGTGAACAGGGTTGATGCACAAATTCAATTTCAGACCCATAAACTACAAAGATTGCGCTGTTATTGTTTTTGTCCTTTTTTGAAGGCTTTCTATCTCCTTCTCGCCCACCTGACTGTGATGAAAGATTTCTGCTGCTCACCCACACAACTGTAAAAGCTTGTACGCACACACCTACACAAATTAAAAACACACCAAAAGAAATAAATAAAATAAAATAAACAGTTTCCCAGCACACACACACACACACACACTCGCAGCTTTTAGAGCTAAACTGAATATTCCTCACATGCACTTTAACCCTTTAATCCTTAAACACCTTTTTTTTCTTGCATACTCATCCACGTAGCTTGACTTCCTCACATCTTTTCTGATGCACACACATGCACTGAGCCATCACTCACTCAGCAGCGCTTCACAGCAGGTATATGGCAATCTTCTTCAGGCTTCAGACCGCAGGTGGTAAACCAAACAATCAGCAGTTCTCACCATGATATCAGAGCAAACTGTCCTCATGCAGCTCAATTGACTTTCCTGTGACAGTGTAGGAAAGACAGTTTTCTACTTTTTCTTTCAGTGACAACTTGAAAACAGAATAATAACAATAGCACCAGTGGTCAGTTTTATCTGGAGTTTGAAAACAGTGATCTATTCATCTTTGTGACTGGGAGACAGAAACTTTGTTTTGACCCAAAAACTTCTGGCTTCTCCAAAAAAAATCGTTATCAATGACACCAGTGACCTGCAGTCTGCAACCCTTTTCTTCCATTTATATATGCTGCTTACGCTATCACATGTTCCATGTATGTGCTGCATGTCACATGGTGGGTGTGTTGTGATCACATTACATGTTTCATACTTTGCAGCTTTATTCCTGTGAATTTCTCATCTCATGCTCCTTGTCCTCCAGCTGTTTTCGTCAATGTCATATATCCCATTTAAACACTTTGGAAAGCTGTGCCCTTTCCTTCTCTGACACTATTATTTAAGTTTCTTCAAGCATACTTTTCCTTATTTTTTTTTTAGCTTAGTGGTGCAGGCTCATATTTTATAACATTGCTACCGTTTTCTCCAGTTCACCTTATGATAAACTTGCTACCTGATAGTATGAAGATTTCAGGCAGTGAGCGCAAGCCAGTGGGTTTGAAATGAGTTTGACTCACTATGACACCCATAGCGGTAAGAACGTGTCATGAATCTGACGGTGATTTTGTGTGCAAGTTCATTTTTTGTGCAGGGTAAGAGCATTTTCATGCCAATATACTGAATGTGGTCCATCATCTTCTGTGCCATATGAAGTATCATAAATTCTAATAAGCCAATTTCCATAAACTTCAAGAAAAGGAAAACCTGATAGCACATAAAGAGCACTCAGTCTGTTGCATTACTCTTTCTTATACCAAAGTAGGAGTTTCACTTATCTGTATTCATCCAAAGAGCTTTATAAATGAAAGAAATATGAAGCTGCAATTGACTTTTCCCTGTGTTACAGCTGTAACCCTGCTAGCAGTTTTCTTTTACACTAGTTATATTGGTTTGAGTTTAGCTGACATAAAAAAGGCCAACATGTGCAACTCCGATGCTGATAATGTCACGGTTTGCACTGGCAGCCTGTGCGGAAGGAGGAGGAGGACCCAAATGCAGACGCTTGGAACGAAACTATAATTTAACAATAATATATATCATTTAACAAAAAGGCGAGCTGTTTGTGGCTCGGAAAAGGTACAAAACAAAAGGCAGATGCACAATGATGCAAACTTAACTAGAGCTAAACTAAATGCTAAACACACGCGACAACGAAAACCTTGAGCTTAGAAAATCCTGGAAACAGACGACCTGACACTGCAGAAAGGAAGACAGAGGACTTAAATACACAGAACGGCAATGAGGGAAGTGGAAACACATGAGGAACACAGCTGACACAAAGGAACATAATGACAGCACAGAGGAAGTGAAACTAAACACTGAACATGGAACACCAGACCTCTTCAAAGTAAAACAGGAAACATAATGGGATGCAGACATGACAACACATGATTGACGACGTAGTTCATGCAGACACGGAACACATGACAGACTAGGACACGCGGACTTAACATAACAAACTGACGAGGAGCACGCACACTAAAAATACACACGGAGGAAAAAGGGAACTGGAGACATCACAAACACATGAAGGGCGAGGGAGACTTAAGCACAGGGGGCAATGACACAAAAGGGATCCAAAAAACAATGAACTAACACTGCAGCATGGCAAAATAGAATGAGCTGAACTTAAACATAAACCATAAACCATCAAAATATAAGACAACTCAAAACTGGGTCACACGACCCAGGATAGTGACAGTTAGTAATGATGTGGTGAAAATAAAGCAAAGCACTAACATCTAAATCAGGGGTCTCAAACTCCAGTCCTCAAGGGCCGGTGTCCTGCAACTTTTCCATGTGTCCCTGTTGCAACATACCTGAACAAAATTAGTAGGTCGTTAGCAAGACTATAGAACGTGACTGAGTTTTGATTCATGTTATAGCAGCTCATGAGTGAATGAACATGGTGCAATAAAAGTACTTTTAGAAGCACATTACTTTACTTAAACTCACTTGAGTAGGGTTAGGGGTTGCCACTTCAGCATGCAGTCGTGGTAATGACCTACTAATTATATCCAGGTGTGTTGCATCAGGGAGACATGGAAAAGTTGCGGGGCACCGGCCCTCGAGGACTGGAGTTCGAGACCTCTGATCTAAATAGATGCACCCCAGGCAGTGTAAACACATTTACAATTAGCTTTGTTTTTCTTGTAAAGTCACTCATGACTAACTGTAATCACACAATTGTTGGTCACCACTCAGATTTAGATTGTTTAAATTGCACTTGATTGGAGTTGTAGCTTGTCAAAACCCTGCACCTTGTTTATGTTAACCAAATGTTTATTTACAGCTACAAACTCCCGTGGAGCGGCCGAACAATTCAAAATTGTTTTCTCATGCAAATATGACAGAGCCTCAGAAATACAGGCGCTCTATGCGTGCTTTTAAATGCCGCCTATAAAATGACAGTTTTTGAATTTCTAATTAATCAGAGCGCTGCCCCGCATGGATATTAAAACTGGCATGAAGCTTTGTAACAGTTCATGTGTCACATGTACACTTTAAATAGGGAGCTTTTCTGAGGTACAGATTTACATAAAATAATTAATGTTCCTCTTTATGCTTTTATGTAGGTCTGTGCTAGAGCTGGAACAAGCACCTGAGGAGGATGAATGCACACAGAACCTGATGAATTTTTACTCCGGTCTTCTTAAGGTTGGCCGCACTGAAGGCTTTGTTTTGGACAATAACATCTTCTTGGCATAGACTATAATAGAATTATGAGAAACATTAAATTCTTTGTCCCCATGCAAATAAATCCAATCAAACAAGTTCAAGTGTTAAACGCAAGCAGCTTTGAAGTGTAAAAACACAAAATCCTAAGAGTGAACAGGGAACAAACCACCACATTAACCCTGAGCAGGGACGCTGCAGCCTGAATTAGACAGACCCAAGAAAAATAATGGTGCATTTCTCTTGAGAGAACAGGTAAAAAAAGAGATTCGATTTGAATTCCCTGAAAAGCGGTGGCATGGTGGAGCGCACTGTTGCCTTACAGGAAGAAAGTCCTGGGAGATTTCAGGGTTCCCTTTGATTGGGTCCTCTCCCCTCAGGGGGTTGTCAGATGGCTTTCTGGATTCCTCTCATAGTCCAGAGACATGGATGTTAGATTAGCTGCCAATTCTAAATTAACTGTATGTGATTGTGAGTATAAATGTTTGTCTCTGTGTATTAACCCTTTGAAAGAAAGCTGATCTATCCAGGATGTATCCTGCTTCCCGATCCATGGCAGCTGGGATGGGTTCCCCTGGATGGATGGTCCATTTCTTTCAGCTTCCAACAGTCCTGATTGGAAACTGCATGTTTTCCTTTTTGCTTCCAACTGCAACAGAGGTTTCTCAAAAACAGGTAGTTTTTTATTACACCTTTCCTTCACAAATTCATTGATCGATCAAGATTCTTTCTTGTGAAAAAATAATAGGTGATTCTCCATTTAAAGGTCGCACTTCTTTAAAGAACAAGCACAGCAGGTTAAACCTCTTTAGTGCCTCACCAGTGCTCACTTTTCTTGGTACACGTGATATTTTAGATGCAGACAGGCGTCCTCAGCGATGGGTCACTGTTCCCATGGCTTCACATTCATAAAGCTCTCTCTTCACAGCATGTCCTGGCTTCTTTTACAGAAAAGACCACTAATGAGTTCACTATAATAAATAGGTCTAAAAAGCTCTCCAATCCTACACCTTTTCTTCTAAATTTCCTCTCAGTGAAAGGTTTTACTGTTTGCCTTGTTATCATTCAGACAAAGGATCTTTTCTTTTTCTGCTTTTCTTTAGAGATTTAAGCGACGTGTCTACAGCAGAGCAGGTCATTGCATTTAAAAACTGGAGCCATGGTAGCAAAAGCAGGAAGTAAAAGCAGGAAAAATGTGCTTTTAGACTTTGTTTTTTCACATATGAGAAACATGTAAGTAATCTCATGAAAAGTGATGCACAAAGACCATAGGTGAAGGTATTAGAAAAAGACTTCTGTTTTCTCAGGCTACCTTTATTGCTCTCTTTGTGAACAAGAAAAATCCATAGCTAAATAAAAAAGGTTCTTGTCTGTCCTCAGGGCGTTGTCAGATGGCTTTCTGGGCAAATGTAGGTACAAGCAGCAGTGAATTAGGCAGGCTGTTGGCGAGCAGATAGACCGAAAAGAGAAAAAAAACATTACAACACTAAAAATCTCCCGGACTGCAGTGCGGTGTTCCAGATTGATTATTCTCTACATAAGAGTTTTTAGTATCTGAGAAGAAATTTCTCCTTTATCTCCTTTCAGCATTTAAAACAAAAGCAGATGTCTGTTTTAGCTCCGTATTCTCACTGGTGGATTGTGTAGCCTCAGGAGTGCTGCAAGCCTCTAAACACAAAACCAGTTAATTGGCCATGTGCTCTAATATTGTTACAAAGGCTATTTTTACCTCTCAGTGGCTTTGTATATAGCAGTGTGGAAGAGTTTGCTTGTGTTTCCAAGTATACATGAAAGTGTGCTGACAATCAAGAGCTCATTTTCTCTTCATCTCCTCTTCTTTTTTTTGTCAGTTCGTGCGTGTGTGTGCGTGTGTGTGTGTGTGTGTGTGTGTGTGTGCGTGCGCGCAGTGTCAATAGAAGACAAATATGTTCAGCTGTTACTCCCACGTCAGTTCCAAGGATGATAACAAATCATTATGTGATAATGAAATCCGATCACATGAATTACTGAACTTGCTTTCCTTCATTATAGTCTGTGGGATGAGACGCCAAATCTTTAATCCAAGTTGAAGCAGCCTGCAAATAACTACAAGAAACAAAATGCTTTTTAAATAGAGAGACGTGACAGGAGGATGAATACATGCATCTGTTCGTCAAAGTTTTGTTATTAAAGATAAAATAATAGGAAATAATGTAAATAATCTAATCATATGATGATTAAAATGATTAAAATAATGATGTTAGTTGTGGTGACACTGAAGCCTCAGCGTTAGCATTTTGGTTACCACCATGTTGTTTTTGGGAAGTTACAGTAATCAACAAATCTGGTGCTAAGTTATCTGCTAGCAGACTTCTTAAGCTTGGTTAGCAGCATGAATCCATAATCTGTACTGATGCAACGAGCACCAAGTGGGCTGCATCACACAGTATTCTGGATTATTGGTCAGATAATTCCCTTAAAAACGCTTCAGAAGTTACAGACACAGTCAAGAGGTCCAATTTGGTGAATTAATGGACATTTGGTTTTACAGACAGCTGCTGGTTACACCTCCCTGTGTCAACACTCTTGTCATTCAGAGACATCCATCTAGACTTCGAGCAAGCAAAATCCAACTTGGTGAGTTATAAATATTTAGCCCATATTCAGTTGTTAAATAAGTGGGAAGTAGTCCATAGAAACCCAATTCAAGCTTATAAACAAGGTTAGGAAAACCTGCAGGCAGCTGAGTCCGAAGAAGTCACTTGGATGAGTGAGAAAAGGTTTCTTCCTCTGAAATTTCTACATCCAGATGAATAGAATCAACTTCCTGGGATTTTCTTATCTGGGTGATTGAGCATGCATCAAGACACCTTCAAGTCGCCATTTAGGGAGTCACAGTTGAACTTGTTGTGATGCTAAAATTGTTTAAATATTTGCTCATTACAGTCATTATGCATAGAATAGAACCACAGTTAGCTGCTATTCCACCTGCATGTATCCAATACCTTATATTACTGACACGCAGGTGGGGGCGTGAGGTGTTGGTGGTGGTATAGGCAGCGGTGACAGCAGATTAGATTGTGATGGAGGAGGTGAGGATAGATACAGTGATGGAGGAGTAGAAATGTACCATCATTAACTTCAGCAGGTTGAATTTCTTCAGCTGCTGCAGGAAGCACATCCTCTGCTGTGCTTTTTTTGATGAGGGAGTTGATGTTGTTGTTTGGGAGACGGCGCGAAGACTTCATAGATTCAACTCGGCAGTCATGCAGGTACCTGGGATCTTGTGGGGAGGGTTTCATCTTGAAGTCTACAGTTATCTCCACTGGAGTGAGCTTCAGGCATAAGTCCATACACAAGGTCACCAGACTGTCAGTTTGCCTCCTGTAGGCAGATTCATTCCTATCTAAGAGGAACCCGATGAACTGGCACCATCTGACAACTTCAGGAGTTAGTTGCACCGATGACTGCAGGTGTCAATGTTAGTGTGCAGAGAGGAAAGTAGGA
The DNA here is from genome assembly GCF_000239375.1 of Pundamilia nyererei. NCBI lineage: Eukaryota > Metazoa > Chordata > Actinopteri > Cichliformes > Cichlidae > Pundamilia > Pundamilia nyererei. Next base: position 613,818 of record NW_005187643.1, on the reverse strand, counting down.
GATTTGAGGACTGAGCCTTTCACAGACAATCATATTTCCTTTTATTTGAGTGAAATTCAAGCGTTCATCTTGTGAAGTTAGTAAAACTTCCTTTACTATAAAGTCATACTCTAATACTATGTAGCTTCTCCTTATTAACTGATTTGTTAGAGTCAGATGAGATTTCATTATTGTGTGGAACATGGTGGTATAGCACTTTTTGATAGGTCATTTCACTTCTGTAGGTGCGATCCAGAAAAGATTCATGTTAAGTTGGATTCACAGTAGCTATAAATCGACTTACTGTTAGCTCTGATCATAAGGTGTGTGATAAAGTCATAAGGAAAAAGTGTGCTTCTTGAGGTGAGATGGAGAGTGAGAACTGTGAAACATGGGGAAAGTGCTTGTTAATTGGTGGCACTTATGCTGCTGCCAGCATTTCTGCTCCCTGTCAAATGCATTTTGTCTGTGGTCTAATTATCCTTTTAATATGTTTGAAACCTGGTCATTTGAGTAACTCTGTGATGTAGCTGCATTACAGGCACAGTCCAGAAACAGCAGTTAATTACATTGTTATTGAATGCATGCACAGAACCTCTTGAAACTGAAAACAAGGCGAGACTTTATTGGAAACGGATACTTGTTTGAATGGCTTTTTTGTTAGCTCCCCAGCTCCTACTCGTTCCATTGATTGGGAAAGCTTTCTGCATTCACTGGTGCATTTTGTACATTTTGGAGATAACCATTGTATTGCCCTTGATATGATACAGTTTTTCTCCTGAATATTATGCTTGAAGAAGTCATCTTACATCCACCGACAGGACTAGAGACATTATGTGTTGACAGCCTGAGTTGTTTATGAATGCAGGAAGAACGACTGTAACACAATCTTCTACAAAGAGTGTTGCATTATCAGCTGTTTTATAGCCTTAATGCTGGCTGTCAGGCTCTAGCCTCAGCTGTGGCTGCTCATACACAAGTCTGTGCTGCAGCAGTTACAAAGATTACTAGAGGAGCTAGTTCATCCGGCTCCTGCATCAGCTGCTCCCGAGGCTGATCGAGACAGGCGGTAGCTGTGATTATAACTATATCCATGGGTCGACGTGCTGCAGCTGATGATATGGCTGTAGCATTGGTTTTGTTTTGGTTGTTATGATTATGGCTATGATACATTAGCTTAGATGTGCCAAATGGCTAACTGCATGCACGTAGTATGTGTATGTGTGCAGTAGATTAACTTGGCTGTGTGGACTGAATGTTGTATTGAGTTACTTGTAAATTTATTGCTGTACTCTCCTGACTCCTGCAGTGTGCTGGTAACACATCTGATTAAAAGCACCGCAGATTCAAATCCTGGGTGGCTTAGTGTTGCCGCCTTGCTAATGTTCGATACTGCACAGACATACTAATAGCACCCGGGATTCAACCACAAATGCAGCCAATGTCCAAGCAATCACCATATTACAACCTCAGCCATTAGAGCCAGGCAGAACAGCAGCAGTGCAGCGTGTGCTTCCACATTATCCATCCTGACTGTAGTATCTGATTTAACCGAACAAGTCCAACACACCAATTATTCATATGAATGAGGGAGAATAAAGCTTAATGTGAGGTAATGCAAAATGCATGTACAGAAAAGAGAAATTGTGTACTGGGAAAGAAAAGTTAATTTAAGGGGATGTAAAGTAGTACGAAGGAAAATATGCAGGATTTTCTAAAGGGTAGAGTCCCGCGTTTTGCTTCCAGGGAGAGATTTTTCATGACAGCCAAATACAGGTTAGTAGCATTTGCCAAAGGTCTTTATTCCAAAAATGAACCAGGGAGTCACTCTGATCTATAAGCGCAAAAAGTACTAATAAAAAAGTCACATTTTTCCAGAAGTTTCTGTTCTATTTTGATGCTTTTTTGCGGTGAACCCGGGGCCCCGTTGGAATTCATTGTACCCACTATGAATACAAGATGACCGTAGCCACCTCCTCCAGCGAAGGAGAAAGCTAGAACCTTTTAAAGGCACCTTTCAAATCCACAGGGAACCACTGTTTGCCTCAAAAGAGGGAGTATTACTTCAACATATTTTTCTTCCCAATAACGCTTTCATCTCAAAAGACTGCTGAAAACCATGAGTGGATGTATTGATGCTTAAACTTGTGAAATTTTTTCTCCATTCTGGCTCACTGTGATCTCCTTGGGCCTCTAAAGTATAAATTTCTTGTCTTTTTAACTTGGGTCATTGCTTTTCACATCACAGGTTCCCCGGGGACACCTTAATACAAGCATGAGCTCAGTCTCCACGTGTATTTAATGTTGGCTTTTAATGGGAAGAAGTGGTGATTATTAAATTATATTATACCAAAACAAGCATGTGTTTGCCAAGTTTCAAGTCATTATAAATGCTGAAACAGAAAAAACATGGCACTTAATGCTTTGCGCATAATTTGTATTCCCATCAAAAAAGATACACATCTGCTCACTTTACCTAGAGCACAGGCTCTGAATCATCAAGTATACGTGCTAAACGTTCTCATCTGTTTTTGTCGGCAGAGTCCTCAGTTGCTGCAGACATCAGATAAATCCTATTTATTTAGTCTCTGTTTTATAATATTATATTGTTTCCCAACACTTCTTTTGCTGAATGCTAATAAAGAGTACAAAAAGATGAAAAATAGACTAGACTAGTAACATTAAAGTGACAGGAAGAGGAATAGATATGATATAGCACGTGTTATGGCATTTTAAATGACTGTAGTCCTTTCAGTGTTTCAAAATATGGTTTCATTTTATTCTCAAGACACTGAACACACTTTCTTTTAGACCATTTGCATTTATAAATGGTCTAAATGGTCCATTTGCATGTAAAATGGTAAGACCACTGCCTGATTTTAAAATATTTGCTACAAAATCCTAATTGTCAAAGCATCTACTGAAGGGCAATAAATAAAAGTGGAATATATATTGTTTATAAAAAGTAAAGAAGCACATAGATTCACAATCTCTTTCTAAGACATGATGTTTTTGAATAGCATTTCTGGTGTATTGATGTGCAGGCATGAATGCACCAAATGATGTCCCTGAAAATTCTATGTTTTTATGTAAGTAACCTTTCATATTATTGAAATATAAGGTTAATATAAGTTTTCATATCAACAAAATGTGACTTTTAACCCATTTAGCACAGAAGATGCACCATCACATATTGCACCAGTCTTCTGCTTTTATAGTGTCTGCATAATTACTGTACTATAACAACCTGCTGCACACTGCTCTGTGTCCGCTCATGATATCTGGATCAGATTTTTTATTCACACTCGCATTTTATTTGGTCTTATTATGACAGGCTGTAAACCTATTGCTGAGTGTGTTTAAGAAAAAAACCCCATAAACTTGGATAAAAATTCTTTTTTAATTAGACCGGCCTCTGCTTGAGATGCTGCGGTATCAAATGAAAGATAATTAAAATATAAGACCTGTTTGTGTTTCACAGTTGTTGACAGGGAAAGTGTAATCAGTGCTTTTGTTTTCTCGCACTTTCTCCACACTTGTCTTTATCACGTCTCGACTTGAATATGAAGAGTGCTGCTGCACTACTTTCTTCAGGGAATATTAATTATGGATACTGGCTTATATACTACTGTACATGCTTGTGTGCCTGCGGTCTGCTATCGTTCTCAACTGCTGCAGTGTAGAACTTATTTATATGAATATGAGGAAACACCGAGGGCAGAGAGAAGAATACACGAGTCGGGTACTAAAAGGACATCTCTGGATATCTGCAGCCAGCATCACAACAAGATAACAAGATGAATAGCAGCACGATGGAGCATATGTGCATAAATTACAACTAATAGAGAAGATCAATTAAATAATGATTAAAGATAAAGTGCATAAATATTTCAGGCTGGTAACATGACATCATTAATTTCAGTTGTCATGCAAGTTTAATAAACATTCAGATGTAATTAAATGGACAAGACTGGCAGACTGATGAGCATTCCTGTTTTCACAGGGAGTCACGTTTGTTTTTAAAGTGAAAGGATCATAAACGTCGTATATTCTTCCTGATATGAGCAAAAACACATTTATTCTGCTTGTCTGCTTTCAAGAACCAGCTCTGAGACAATTAGATGATTTGCTTCCTTTTGATCAACTACACACTTAGCAGGTGCATGACATTTGCTACTTCTATACTGCGGTTTCAGAGTTTCAAGCTTTTATTTCTCATGAATTAAACGGGGCTGGGTTTTGGACAAAAAATAGAAATTTATTACTCTGGGAAATTGTTATGGCCCTTTTTTCACCCCCTTTTTTCAAATACCAGTAAATGGAAAAAAAAAATAGATACATGAATTGGTTATGAAAATTAGCTGCAATTATATCTAAATATCAGTTGTGAACCCTCTGCAGCTTTTTTAAAAAGACCAGCATCATCAACACCTCTGCACGTGTGAGTTGCAGACAGTTGTCTCCTCTGTGGTCTCATGTGCTAATGGTAATTACACCAAGTGTTTGTAATTACCCTGACAGTGATCTATTGATGTTTAAAATGCTCCTTTACCATGCTACTCACCAGGGAAAGTTTTTTGAGGTGCACATGTTTTCTATCAGCCACGGTCTGGTTCACACTCACACAGCCACTTCACATTCATTCACACCTGGCCACTGCAACCAGCGCTGCACAGCTGGCCGCGGGGACAGCGAGGCAGTTAAGATGCACCTCTGTGGTAACTGCTGAAAGGGAAGGTCACCTTGATGTGTCTCCTCACGTTATTCTTCCAGTGCATTACCTGCAAAGCGTGCTACAACGCCATAACAGAATCAGCAGACACCTGTTTACAAGTCCCAGCACCAGCGGAGATGAATGAAATCAATACCCCGGCTCCTGTGCAATTTCTCCGTCGCATCGCCAGCCACAAGTTTATATTATCGTGGATCTTTACAGTGCAGAACTGATTATGAGGCACAGTGCAGATCTGCTTACTTGAAAGATTGGTAATTATGGGCGGCAGAGTGCGGTATTGGTGGAGTGCAGATACTGTAAGCCGTTAACCGTCCTTTGAAACTGTTACAGTAAGCAGAGAGGAAGCACCATGCCTCAGAATCAATGCTCATCATAAAAGCTGGTAATGGCGGGGAGGTGCTTAGTAGAAACATCTTCAGATCAACTTAATCGAGGCTTGAATCAAATCCACGGCATAAAGGAAAAGAACGGCAAGAGTAATACATTTTACTTGGCTTCTATAGTGCTCTTTACAGCACTCAAGCACTTTACATACTCTGTAAGATCTTATATAACGGAAAAACCGGCTTACTCTCATGTCTCCATTAAAATGTTGCAGGGCTGAGCAAAAATTAGAAACCATCAGCAAAACAAAGCATGAATAATTTGGCCTTTTAACAGCATTTGCTTATAAATATATTTATCTGATGTGATCGGTCATGTTTTTCATCCCCTTCAATGTTAAAATTTGAGAGGAACTGCATCATGATTTGAACTTTAACCCACGTTTAAAGCCCCATAGAGTTTTCGGTCTTCCTTCTGAAGTGAAGATGTAATCTTGAGCAACTGGACTGCTTTGTGTACAGTAGACCACTACTGCACAAGCAACCGCTTGTTTCTTCACCCCTTTTGAAGTCGTCATTTCTCCAGTGAAAAAGTGGCTTTCCCGTTGCTTGCTGTTCATTTTGGGATGTTGTCTTCCTTATCCGTGGATTCCTGGAACTGTACCTTGCAAGATGAAGCCTGAGGAATTGGAGACATGGCTGTACTATCTCAACTTCCACTTTGTGATAACTCTGAGATTAGCGTGACATCAGGATTGTTTACATCCCGTCTTTTGCCATCTTTTCTAAAACAAACATTACTGAATGATTTTAAGCTTTGTTGCTTTTCTGCACAGATGATTTTATGCAAAAACCTATGTGTGGAGGTGTAATATATAACAATAATTTCTGTCTAGTCATTGTTTAGTCTTGCTTTATCTTGTCCTGTTATCACTACAATCTGCCACTTGGGAGTGTGGGTGGGAATGAGTCTCTATTCCCTCTAAATTATGTTTTTAATGAAGCAAATCCTCAGTGACTCCTCTAGTCTAGGCACTGACAGAGACTTTTAGAGTTAGAAATGTCAGCTTGGTAATGTTATCGGTCATTGATAATGAACTAAATAAACACCCCGTCCCCTCCCCGGTGACGTTAAAGTCTGTCTGCTCGCGAAAACTTTTATGAAGAAACAAAGAGCTACAAATCATTAAGGCTTGTATGGCGGCTCTTGGAACTCGATGATGATGTTGATGAGAGGGAGAGTCTGTTTATGGTTGTGCCAAAGTAACGCACTAGCTGGGAGACAGAGAAGCACAAAAAGCAGACTAATGAGACAACAAATGGCAGCTGAACTCCACGAGCACTCTTGTTATACTTTATATTCCTCTTAGGTCATGTCAGGAGGCAGCCGAGTGCTCAGAGATGAAGGAGCAGAAACTGAGGTGCCACAGTAACACCGCCTAAAGAGTCTCTTTGTATTATAAGTCGGCTGTAACTTTTAAAAGCGAAAAGGAAGACACCGCCTGAACTGAACTCTTGCTTCCCTTTGAGTTCCTCGGTTAAATTTTCTGTAGCAGTGATCATATTTCTTTGCATTGCGAGTGAGGTCCTGTTATTTCGGCACTGTGTCTATGAATTATGTAAATCGTACAGTCACGATAGCTCTGCATCAGTGCTGCTGAGACAGATTTTTGTGCGTGTTTGGATACAGCACTTACAATTCTGCACACTTCTTTTGAGAACCGACACCTGTGCCAACATGTTTTGATAATTGGAAACAATTAAGCTGTCTTGCAGAGGTGAGTTTTGAAATGGTCTTCCTGACGTGCGGTATTCATAGACGTTAATAACTCCTGTTCTTGGATTGACTGGGACACACCTGAATGGCAATTTGCTGTGGATAAAAAGCTCTGCGTGCATATGCTGACAGGTGGCATCAATGTAAAAGACTGATGAAATACACATTTCTCCTACTAAACTACCAGCTACATTCCAAAAATATGTTATTATGGATATGTCATGCTGCCTCTCATGTTCACTTTACCCACCTTCAGCTTGTTCGTGTCCACTGTTGCTTCTCTCTCCTGCATTCTTTTTCTCTTAATCCCTCTCAGGACAGCATTAGTATTACTGCATGAGCTCTGCTGATTTGGTCTTTTTACCTTCAGACCCTGAAACTCTGATTTATTCCGGAACACATATATTAGGGACTTTCTCTGGCAAATGTGCCAGAAAATTCTGTCCATCGTACCCTGACTTCACAGAGAATGAGATTCTGCCCTTAACATCATCCGGTGTTTCAGACGTCTGACATTTCCCTTACAAGACTCATACAGCTAGTGCTGTAGAATGGCTGTATCAGTCTTTAGGGTAGATAAAACTCAGAATATCTCAGCTCGGAAATTATGTTGCTGCTGCACCAAAAGCTGGAGTATATAGGCATGTTTGTCTTTCTGTTTTTGTGAGGACATTCATTGACACTGATGCATTCACAAGCCAAGTTTAACCATCACAACTAACTGTCAGACCCTTATCATAACTTTAATATAAGCCTGCTTCTAACTTTCTAGTGTTCATAACCCTCAAACAGGCCCTGAGTGGGTGTGAAAAAATTAGAGCCAGCCGAGAAGTTTTACCTTTTACAATATTTGGTGACTCAGATGGTCTAAAACTCCATGGAGATGGCTGTACATACACTATTTTCATTTATCTATTTAACTGATATCATTTCTTTGTTTATGGTTCTCAAGAAAGCTTCGCAGCCAAGGCACAATCACACATCTGTAAACTGTGGCTGTAAAAAAAAGGCTACACACTCCCACAGATGAGCATTGCATGTGTTAATATAATCAAATTAATTGTATTGTGAGTTATATACGTAGAAAATGAAAGGCCTAAATTAAGTCATTTTTTCTCATGTAGTGTTTCTAAGTGTAGGTTAGTTAGAATCTGTATAGGCTCAAAGTCATTAATTTCTTGCAGCAGCTCATTAACCAACGTATTTTTAGGCTCAAAAGCAGAAGCGAGACATCAATAATCAGTTTTAAAAGGTTTAATGAACTATCACAGAAATTCAATAGGGCGAAGGCTTGGAGCAGGTAAGTGATTGCAGGTGAGAGGGTTTTAGGCCAGAAGAAGTTAGTGCTTGGCCAATGTGACGACAGGGAATTATCTGTAGATCAAGCTGTGGCTGCTGGATCGGAGCTGGAGTTTCAATTAGTGATTCGAATGCTCTTTTGTTTCTGTTTTGGTAGCAGGTGGTGGGGGTGGGGGCTGGATGCTTGGAGAATACAGAAGTGGTGTAGGGTGGGCAGACATGCCAGTGGCAGGAAAATAAAAACGGTTCTGTTAAAGCCTTTTGTGTTGACCAGCTCAGGTGTGCTCGGTGTCCAGGGAGGAGTCGGTACCTTTCTGCTTTTTTTGCAGGATTCAGTTTAATTTACGTTAATTTACACAGCGCTAAAATTACAACAACAGTTGCCTTGAGGTGCTTTATACTGTAAGGCAGGCGTGTCCAACTCCAGTCCTTGAGAGCTACTGTCCTGCAGCTTTTAAATGCATTCCTACTCCAACACAGCTGAATCAGATGATTGGATTACCTCTCCAGCATGCCATCAAGTTTGGCAAAGGCCTGGTAACAAGCCATTCATTTGATTCAGGTGTGTCGGAACAAGAATGCATCTAGAAGCTGCAGGACAGTAGCTCTCAAGGACTGGAGTTGGACACTCCTGCTGACCCTAAAACCCAAACAGCCCTCTGTGAGCCTTCACAACCGTGGGAAGGAAAAACTCCCTTTTAATAGGAAGAAACCTGGAGCATAAACAGGCTCAGGGAGAGGCAGCCATCTGTTACAGCTGATGAGGGGAAAGAGAAAAGAGAAAGCAGGGGGAAAAGATAACAGTCTTTCTCCCAGCTCATGGTATTACTGGCTCTCTGCTAGTCACCACGACGGTGGTAATTAAGCCTGTTGTGTCTTATACTTCTTTTATTTTTCATCCTGTAACCCTTCTTTGTTCTCCAGTTGTCTACCAGAAACCTGTGTGTTTCCTCTGTGTTTGCAATTCTAAGTTTAATGGTCACTTCGCATTTTCTAACGCAGACCCTCCAGCTGGATGCTGCACCAATAAAATAAGAACAGACTTACCTGAAAGCTGCCTGCTCGCTGTTTGCCGAATCTCCCTCTGCTCCCTGGGATCCTTGCCTTTCTGCCAGTTCGTCCTCCAATTGTCCTGCTTAAGATGCCAACAAATAAGAGTATTACATTGTGATGCAGAATTCTCGGCCAGTATCAGCATAATAAAGGGATGGCTCAGGACCATATGATCCAGCCTTAAATATAACATTTATCACAAAGTGCCTTCAAAAGGTCTTGGCTCTAATTTTAAAAGTAGAGAAGATCTCTGCATCTTGAATTCAAACTGGGAGCTGGCTCCAAATGAGAGAGGCCTGATGGCTGAAGGCTCTGCCTCCCATTTTATCTTTATAAACACAAAGAACCACAATGAAACCAGCAGAATGAATGCTGCGGCGGCTTAAGCTTACAATGTGCAAGGGATTTCACACTAAATAAGGGATAACAATCAGGTAGGAAGTGAAAGGATGAGCTGGTCCATGTATACTGCAAATAAGTTAGATGATGGTGAACATGTATGACAGCTGACGCACAGTTATCCAACAAACTCTGCCTGTGGGTGGGGGTGAAAGATGAGCTGGCCCAAAACCAGGCCTGTCCTGACAATGGCAAACTCTCAGAACCTCTGATGTCACT
>NW_005187643.1:601125-603359 GCF_000239375.1 Pundamilia nyererei | reverse complement strand
ATTAAGTAGACTTGTTAAAATAATAAAACAGCAGTACACGTAAGAGCTCTTTTAAAATCAGTCAAAACCAGAAACCAACACGTAGCACTCTGAGAGCACAGACCCGCCGAGGCAGCTCACGCTCTGTGTAGGACTTACTTTCAGTGTGAATAGTGTTGTATTTTCTGTATGTTTGTTTGTTCTTTTTAATTGTACTCTAAGAAAATTGTAGTGCAATAGAAATAGGTGCAAATTGCAGGCTTTTGTTATTTGCCCTGTTGAAACCCATTTGAATACACTGTCAAGGTTCTCCTGGCCGACTCACTCATTTTCTCTTTTTCTGTTGTAGAATAGAATTGAATAGCCCTTTATTTTCATTGCACATGTATGCACATAATGGGTGCTCCATGCCAACTGTGGCAGAATAAAACATAAATAGTAAGACAGCAGGAATAAATAAGAAAAAGGAAAAATATATTCATTCAAGATGAATATATACAAAACAGGAGGGAGGCACACATTTGAGAACAGGTTGCAAAGTGCTTCAATGTATAAAAGACTTGGTCTGAAAGAGTCTGTGTGTGAGTGGCCTGAGCGATGAAGGTTACTAAGACCATGGCTCAGATTGGTGAGGTGGGGGGTAGTGTTTGTTAACAGTACGAATGGCCCAGGGGAAGAAGCTGTTTGTGAGTCTGGAGGTGTGGGACCTGACTGACCTGAGGCACTGACCAGAGGGCAGCGGGTCAAACAGGCAGCCAGGGTGCAAGGGATCACCTGTGACCGCCCTGGTTTTCCTGAGACAGGAGGATTTGGTGATGGCTTCCAGGGGTGGCAGAGGGCAGCCAGTGATTTCTTTTTTTATAAAGGTGGTGTTAATTACCCTCTGTGCAACCTTTCAGTTCTCGGTTGTGGTCCCTGCGTAGCAAACACCCAGGCAGTAGGAGAGCACACTCTCCACTGAGGACCTATAGAAAGCCAGCAGCAGCTTCTGGTCCAGGTTCTTCCTCCTCAGGACTTCTTTATGGTGTTGTGGATCCAGGTGAGATCCATGGAAATGTAGGTGCCCAGAAACCTGAAGGTGGAGACAGATTCCACCTGTTCTCCATTTAAAATGAAAGGGGAGTGGCCCACTCTGTGCCTCCTCAAGTCCATGACAAGTTCTTTAGTTAAATCAACAATTTAGCAGAAGCTGAGAGTAGTCAAATCATGAAAATCATCTGATACGGTTAAAACAAACACCAAGAGGACAAATTCTCTACTTCTGTTACCCCCGTCATACCTGACAATGACGTTGGTTGGATGGATTGGTGTACAGTCAACAATGTGTGTTGTATATATGTGCGTGTGAGGTAACCATGCCTTGTGCTCCAGGGATGGGTCTTTCTGCTGCTTCCCCACCTTTCAGCTCCATGCACCTGGGATGATTAACTCACCTGTGAGTAATTTTGTGATCAGCTGTCTGATTGTTAGACTGGAAACAGTTGGTGGAATTGTTGCTTCTGAAATCTGCATGTTTGACTCTGTGACCTCGACTTACTTTCAGTTTGTCTCTGCGCAGGAAACCTGGAGCTCATGAGAAAGTATTCCTGTGGAGAGATGAAAATATGGATCTGTCTGAGTTAATAACAACATATTTCATGTACCTATATGTTGTTAATTAAAAAAAAAGACTTGTAAGAATCCTAGTTTCTAAGTTACAAGAGTAATAGTAAAATAGTATTTCTATTCTTGTATGAAACACAGCTCTAGATACCACAATTATGACCTTCATATCAATCTACTGACCAAATGTGACACATTTGAAATCTTTACACAATACTTTATGTGTTAACCATACACAACACACTTGTAAAAATCATAGTTTGGAGGTAGAAGCATTTTTTTCCGTTTTCAACCAATAAATTATTTACCTGACCTTGGAGACTTTGGTAGATGTAAACCAAGTTTCAATGGACCGTCAACATGACCCCACTCTACACCCCTACACAGTTTTATTGGAATTCATTTAAAACACGCAAACACTACCAAAGCCCTACCACAACCTTCTTGGAAGAAGTAAAAAAAAAACCATTAAATGAAATTCAAAGCATTGCACTGAAATAACCGAATAACTTTCACTGGACATCTGAAGTGGTGTGTCAAGTTCAGAGCTGTTAAACTCTTGTTTACAGAGTTTGAAAATAACTTTTTAAAAGATTTTTGTTTGTTTAAAACTCTGCTCTGTTTACTTTAGCCTGCCTTCTTAGATGCTTCTC
>NW_005187643.1:598291-599502 GCF_000239375.1 Pundamilia nyererei | reverse complement strand
TTGAGGAAAGAAAAAGTTTCATCCTCATATGACCCATGAGCCTCACTAGAATGTCCTTACGCAATGTAATACACAATATATAAAACAACGCCACACATGTGCTCATGTGCTCACCTCCACCCTCAGAAACCCCCACTTTAATCTGTTCTCCAAATGTTGTTTTCTTCCCTGCGGTGCTGAGCCAGTTTTTCTATTTATGGGGGGGTGTTGAGCTGATGTGAGATGATCGGAAAGTGCCTCGCTCCCATTGTGATTCTCCTTGAGGTGTGTGTGTATGCAAATGCATGTGCGTCCATGTAGATGTTGACATGCATGAGTTCGCTTCTGGGATTGTCTGTGTGTGTACTTGCATTCGCGCCTGTTTCCAGATCTGCCAAGGTGTTGTATGTCCCTGTGTGTTTGTGTGTGTGTATTTGCATTGTGTATGATGGGGATATAAACAGGACTCGGCTCATAGAGAGCAGATGTGCCTCCAATAATGGCTAAATGGAGATGCAGGGAAGCACCAACAGCCAGACTAATCAATGCCTTGAAGTGCACAACTTTCCCTATAAAGGGGTGTGTGCATGTGGATGTGTGCACGTGGCTCTATGTGTGTGTGAGATACAGTTGCTATTAGTTTGTAGCTGAATGTCCACGTCTTCTATTAATACAAGCACACGCACGCAGAAATTTGAAGGAGGTAGCATTAAAGCACACAATGCTGCTCCATGTATTGTATGAATAGCATGCACTAAAGCTAGCAGGCACTCTGGAAATGAAATTTAACCAGCCGAGATGGTGAATTTGTGGAGATACTTTAATCCAGTCTGAGGTCCTGAGTAGTTTTTTATTTTCAGCACTATATTTGAGAGCTTTGGGAGAACTAACTTGAAGCTATTTGGTTTGGATTATAAATGCATTAGGAAATCCAGGTAATCCAAACATGAAGACATGCACAAACAAACAAAATCTACAGAAGTCACGCAGTACCTGTGCTCTGTTTTTAAATTTAAGGTATCAGTGCTCGCCTTGTGACAAGACCATGGAGCCGTACTGGTTTCTTGAAAATCGTCAACAGTCTTGTGATGTGAACCAAACTCACAAGGAAAACACTAATTACCGGTAAACAACGTCCTAAGCATCAACGCTAATGAAGCCATCTACGAGCTGTGTGCCAAGAGCGTGCTGCAGGTAGTCACGGGAAGAAAGACATGAAAAGGTAAAGATGG
>NW_005187643.1:595458-596483 GCF_000239375.1 Pundamilia nyererei | reverse complement strand
TATCAGAGGTCTGCAGAGCAGCGAGCTAATCTTACAGAGCAGCTGAGGGGGGATAACATTAATGTTTTTATCCTGCCGTGCCATCCTAAGGCCCATTTCTCATTTATCACTTTGTACATCCTCGATTCTTATCCTCGCCTCTTTGCCTTGCCTCTTAGTTCCTACCGTTAGAGATGCACAACAAGTTATCATTTTTTTCAAGGAGGACAATCTCAAAATTCCAGAGAGCTGCCACTTTAAAGTGGTGTCAGTTAAATATGACATTTGGCACAGCTGGATCATAAAGAGTTATTACTGCTGTATTTTATGATCTCAGAGGTAACAAGGTTCTCCTTTTTAGTCACACACACACACACACACAAAAGGGTGAAGGGTAGAAGGTTTGATCACCTTAAACACCTGAAACAACACGTGAATACTAAGAGTGCTTCTCCCACAGTGATTTGTATATTCCCCTTTAACTGAAGCTAAAAAACTCCTCAATCCTTCTCTCTCTTCTCTCCTCCTGCTTTTGTCCTCCAGATGAATTTTAGACACTGGTAAATCCTTCAGTGTGACGTACTGAGATTGATTTCAGCGTCACAGAAAGAGAAAGAGATGAGGAAGCTTAGATTAGAGACACGAGGCAAGCCTTTCATCCTGGGTAGATGCTGACTGAGGGATAGATTTGGGGGGTGTAGTTCAGACTGACTGGATTGTTCCCTTTCTGGCCTGCATCCTGCAAACCTCTGGGAAAACTGTTCTTTGATCCTGGTAAAACTTTATTCAACTTTTTACTGTTGAAACACTGTTTTGTTCTATGTGTGGCGCACGTTTCTTTTAACCTGAAGTTTGAAGAACTTGGACAACTGTTTTTTTAAATAATAATAAATGATTTAATTGCAGGACAAAGGTGGTGCATCATGCATGAAATTTTAATTTGTATTAGGAACAAGCCCATTTGAGATTTTCTAATGCTTTTAATTTTTTTGTGTTAATCTGACAGCTGTGATAAACATGCACTATGGCTAGTTTTACACACACAC
>NW_005187643.1:592470-594202 GCF_000239375.1 Pundamilia nyererei | reverse complement strand
TTCATTGGTGATCGCATATTGAGTCCAGAAAACAAGACTTTAACTGAGAAATTATGTGTTCACCGCAGTTTAATCATCGGTTCGTCACAGAGGACAGTAACCTTTTCTGGGAATGGAAAAATCACGCGTTGCTTTTCAGCTCAATTGAACTGCTTAGTTGTGTCAGTGAGGTTTTGCTATTTTTACAGCAGCTTGTTATATGTTACCAAATTATTTCAACTCTGATAACACTGTCCGATTTTTATTCTAATTACTTCATCCAGTTCTACACCAGTGATCTACAACACAGAAACCACTGAAAGGTGAAGTGAGCAACAGAGATGTAACAATAGCAACTGTCAAGGATGGGATGTATGAGACAGCGAGTGAACAACAAGTTCTTGAAGTTGGACAGTGAGAGATGGCACTGTGGGAGGAAGAAGGCGGTACAGTGCTGTCCACGGTGTTTTGCTGGGAAACCGTAGACTCTGGCACTTATGTGAATGTTATTTTGGCGCATATCACCAACCTAAACACTGCTGCAGACAGTTTACATCCCGTCATGGCAGCAGTATGTTCTTTTTTCAACAGACTAATGCTCCCTGCCACAATCCAGAGTTAAGACAATTTCAGGGTGTTGGCGCCAAAGCATCAGTACACTAGAAAACAATGAAGGCACACAATGCAACCAATAAGACCTAAAGAACCTACACAAAACACTTTCAGATGACTCGTGGAGTTCATTCTTTGACAGGTCAGGGTTGTTTGACATCAACTCCAAGTCTGTGTAATGCTTTTTATGCACATAAAGCGGGTTCCAGTGATTCATCTGGGACACTTTTAGAGTTCAGTATCTCACTAAAAGTCATATCATGTAAGATCTCCTGCAGAACCCAGAATGAAGTCACATGAAATAAGCAAACCACTTTCTGCACTGCCTGGGAATTGAACCCAGGTCACAAGAATGGGAATCTTGTATGATGCCACTACACCAGCAGTGCTGCATGACTGGTTGTTGTGATGAATCATTAACCATTTAGCATACGTGACATTTTATTTTTCCAGGTCCACAGCAGGTGCATATAATTTCGTGACAGTGGTAACCAATCCTAAAAGGGAGCTCAAACACCACTAAAGTCAACATATATAGTAACGTCTTGGATGGCATGTGCTTGGACTATCTAAATAAGGGGTGCTATAGGAGACGTCATCAAATCCAGAACCATAGAAATCTAAAAGAGACTTGTACTTAGACACTGAACAGTGACTTTCTGAGGACGTTGGGCATTTGGCATGCATCAGATATGGATCAGTGGCTCACTCCCATGAATCACTTTTTTATTATACACATACAGAGCAGCTGATCTGTTTGAAGGATAGTGGTGGACTCTTAAACACCACATGAGGAAATCAGGAACTAAAGGCATCACTTACTGCCTGCCTTGGAATTGAGCACAGGTCATACGAATGGGACTTTTGTGTCTATATTGGACCATAGACCAGGTAACAAGATAGTCTGGTAAAGACAGTATGTTGCAGTATTACCGGTATGCAGCATAAAGCTCTCTGCAGTTTTTTGCTTGGAAACCTTGGCTCCAAACATTCATGTGAATGTTACTTTGACATGTGGCACCCAGCTAAATGCTTCTGCAGCGCACCCCAAGCAAATGCATTTCTAGCCTTCTTTTAGAAAGGGACTACACCTTTTAGAGGAGACCAACATTTCCCAGGTGATTGTAGCCTCCAAATTCTC
>NW_005187643.1:589648-590979 GCF_000239375.1 Pundamilia nyererei | reverse complement strand
GCACACACAGACACAGACATCCATTAACAGTCTTAAGCTTGAAAGAAGGAAACTGGACTTCTTTGAGTTGTTTTAAGACGTTTCACCTCTTATCCAAGATACTCCTTTAGTTTTTTGTTTTTTTAAACTATAAGAACTCCCAGAATCCCAGAAGGTTGATTCTGATCATCTGGATGTTGCATTTTCAGTGGGACAAACGTTTCAACACTCATCCAAGTGTCTCATTCAGTCTCAGCTGCCTGCATGTATCCCAGGTTATAAATAGTAGGCTTGCATAATGAGTTAAAATGGCAACACTGACTAATAATGGGTCGTGAGGTCAGTTTCATGATCATTACTATGCAAACTGTCATGACCATTGATCAATGGCCATGAGTACCATTCACAGAGAGTTGCAGAATAGCTACCGTCAAAGCAGTGTAAGATGGTCTCTTTAAAGCTGAAGACTGATCAATGGTGAACTTCCTTCAACTTTAGAGACAGCTAATTTAGCAACCCAAACGTCCTGTTGCTATGTGATGCATTTGGCATGGCCCACTGAGCAGTCTTAGAACTCATAGTTTACTTTATGACGTGAGTCTGAAGTAGAGGACACATAAGATTTATGTGCACTGCCTGGGAATTGAACCCAGGTCACAAGAATGGGAGTCTTGCATGATACCACTACACTAGCAGTGCTGTTGCAAGCTGGCCACATATGTAGTTGCATTTTTCTGTTACCTAAAGGTCTTAAAGCATCTTTTGCTCAGGCCTTGGTAACCAGTGCCACAGCAGAGTCTTGTCTTTTTCCTTTTATAAATCTACTTACAGTTTTTATTTCTGTGACATTATCTCGCTAGATGATCAGTTAGGATAGAATTATTAAAGACACGAGCTGCAGAGAAGGGCTAGAGGTGAGATATAGCACACTGCCTGAGAATCTTATATGATACCACTACACTAACAGTGCACCAATCATTTAAAGGTCTCAGCATACAATGGTCACTGCACACGGCTGGTAACATCATCATATACCCACATCCACTTATATTTGCTATTACGGCTCAAGTAGCCACTGCAGTATTCTCCTGAACAATTGAAGCAGCCAGTCAGACAAAAACTCTACATCAGCACTGATGCAGGAGGAGGAGATTGAAAACGTGAAGCAAAGTAACCTGGTCATGTACTGTACTTGGACATCGACACGAGACTTTCTGAGGATGTGACGCACTTGACATGATTTAGTCTTAGAAATCATAGTTTACTTCAGGATGTTAGTCTAAATTAGAGGTGGCATAACAGTCTTTGCACTGCCTGGAAATTAAACACAGGTCACAAGAACGGAAAGCTTG
>NW_005187643.1:553758-583501 GCF_000239375.1 Pundamilia nyererei | reverse complement strand
ATTTTTTAATTGATTTTCCCAGGTGATAACATCATACATTCAACTTTTTTAGAGGGACTCATAGCCAGCTAAAAGATATGATCTTTCTCGCATATTCTGAGTCTGCCTCAGGGTCTCCTCCCAGTTCACCATGTTTGAAACACCTACAAAATGACAGCAGGCATCCTGGTCAGATTCCCAAACTGCCTCAACTGTTTCCTTTTCAGAGTAGAGCAACAGCAGCTCTCTGAGCCACTCCCAAATAACTAAATTCCTCACCCCATCTCTAACACTGAGCACAGACACTTTTGGGTGGAAGCCTGTTTACCTTCGCTTGCATCTATGATCTTGTTCTCACTTTGCACAGCTTGCAACCATAAGGTGGAATGTAGTTTGGCAAACGTGGCACAGGGTCAGCATTACTGCAAACCATGTGCCCATACTTCTGTCCAAAGTTAAGCCCGATTAATAGTTCTGCTATGTTTGCTTTGGCCTAACACACAACCAAAACACTAGATACACAGTAAGAAAGCAGAATATTGGCTATTTCATTTCCTTGTCACCGTCCAAATACAATTAAAGGCTTCACAGAAGCTCTGTAATATATTACAAGCTGCATTAGTACTAAGTTGACTGATCACAAGTAACTGCATCACCCCGGCATGTACAGCTCGAGGGAGATGTATGTCAGGCTATGGTGTAGATTTAAAACAGTGCTATGAATAAAGGTTTACATACAAAGCCATTCAACTGATTTGAACACCCCCCCTCCCCCCCATGACTTCAACCACCCCCACTCCCAATTAATTTCTATTTTAATTTGCATTCTGACTTGTGATCGTGAGATAACTGATTCAGTTCTTGTAGCTTATCCTTGTGCAAATCACGCGTATGAAGAGGAAGCTTGAGCACATGGTTAATGGAATATTCAACTATTTATGCATCTGAGAAAAACAGAAAATCTGTAGATAAATTCAGAAAACTAGCAAATATTCGCAAAAGCACGGGGATGACTATTTAAATATATATTATATATTTCTTGGTTGCTATGTGTAATTTCCCTTAAATATTGCTATGATAAAATTTCACTTAACTCATCACTTGTCATGCTTTTGGGCATGGATGTCGCCCTGCTTCTGTTGAGAAAAGACTTCCAGTTTACTAATGCTACTTGAGAAGCTGTCCTTCTGACTAAGTGCACTTGAATGCATGGCACGTCATATTTACCACTTCAGGAGCCTTGATGAGGGGCTTACCAGCGTGACTGGAAGGCAGCATTAAATCAGGAAAGAGCTCTCTCTCTCTTCAGCTCCCTGAAAAAGAAAAGCCACAGAACTACCACAAAACCTTGGCACAGAAAAATCTCTTACATAGAGTTTTGCATTTGATCTACATCATCTGCCATATGCAAATGCACCATGCTCTCCTATCTGGACATATAAGAACAGGTTTCCTCAAAATGAAAACAAAGTATCCCACCTTGTGCCTTAGTTAAAACAACCCCTAATGTTTGCAGGATGACTGAAGGCACAGTTGTAAGCCTGCATAGCTCCATGTCCTGCTGCCAAGCTATCAGAGTTGGCACTGCTTTCTTTCCTTGCTTCCAAAAAAAATACAGAAATGTCCATCAAATTTCTCCATGTTTCTCTGGTGGATGTCAGCAAGTCTGTGTGCATTTCTGAACTCCAACTTGGCTACAAACACTGGGAACATAGAGTACAAGCTGTTTGTAGAGCTGTGATGTATATGTTTGGCCTGTGTTTTGGAACTGTAAAAAGATGGCTCATTTGGAAAACAGCTGAGATGCAATTAGAGGGCCAAACTCACGCTGTGTTTTGGTTTTTTGCAGAAGGGCTCTGTGTAAATTAACTTGCATTTCAAATGGGCTGCAGGGATATGAATAGTGGGCATGGGTGGACTTGAAGCTATCACTGAAAAGATTTTTTTTAAAAGTGGGGTGGGTGGAGGTTTCACCAACAACCCAATTTATTAACATATTAACAGACCAATTTCAGTGCGTATAGACACAGTCTACTTAAATTTGGATTTTGTATAATAACAATGCAATTTTAAAAAGCTCTGCAGTGTTTTGAGCAAAATGCTAAACACTAATTGAGCATAGCGTTAGTTTTTGCATGCCATCGAGTCAGACACAGGCAGCAATCCTGACAGATCGTCTGCTGATGATGACACTGACATTAGTTGATGGTTCAGCTGCATCTTAATGGTATACAAATGTGGCATGTTATTTGGCAGCTTGCATACTGCCTGCATATAGCTGCTGCTGAAAAATCCCCTCTGCCCCATCTTCTTCGTTTCTTACGTTCATGCCTGCTTGTTGTTTCTGCTCCTTTTGGCACCTTCCATCTTCCATATATGTGTAGAGAAGGAAAGGGGTCCCAGTACAGTGACATGCTGCCAAATATAAATTCTCTGAAATGAAACAACTTTTGAATAAGAAAATACTCACATATCGTTAAGGGCAGACATACTGAGGCTGATAGGAGTCCCAGCTGTTCTGCAAGTGTTCGACACACATTTTGTCCTTGTGTTGTCATTAACATTAAATATTTAGAGATTCTACTTTAATCTGGAGGTTGGGACATTACACACTCACACACACCCACACACACCTATACAAACACAGACATTATTAGGTGTCATGTGTTTCATATCTGTTTCTACCATTTTCTTCCATCACCCCTTGTTCTTTTGTGGTCTCCTTCTCTTTTTGTTTCCTGTTTATTTTTTCTGTCTGTGCTATGACCTCCCTGGGCTTTGCCTTATTTCTCTGTTTTGTGCCTCCTCGTCTCCTCTCCCTTTTGTCCTCCAGCCTGTTACCCGGAAATTCATCTCAGTGTACCTTTAAGGATGTCTTATTTCTTTAAAAAGCCATCTGGAGGAGAGAGAAAGCTTACTCGAGGAACCATAAGTCAAGAAGTACTTGCACTGGTACCTCAGTTCCCACGCAGCTAGAATATAGAAACCATGGATACGACTCTACAATACTTGTTCCCTAAAATATTTACGAGTTGTTAGTTATTAAAGATGATGAACTGTGGAAGGAAACAAGCTATCCTTCTCTTTCTCTACTACTGCAAAGCTCATGTGCCTAGCCATCAGTGGCCCATCTGTCTGCCTGCCAGCTCTTCTACCCTGGCTCTGATTTCTTCATCCATCTCAGCCTGTTCACTTCATCTCCATCGACTCACTTCATCCTCAACCATACATTTGAGAATTTAGCAATAAAATCCTTCGTTTAAATCTTTTCCAGCTTCCAGTTAGGGTTAGAAATTCTGCGGTACCATTGAGCACTGAGGTCTTCTGGTTATCTCCCCTGGGCCTCTGGTTAGCTCGTGCATCTACTTTGTTGTAACATAAACCCTAACCTTCTGCATTTTCATGTCTTTGCTCTCGCCTTTCAAACAGCTCCATCACTGCAGTGTTATTGGATGAATTTTCATTTAGGGATAATCTGTTTGTCCTAGAAGTCCCCTCTCAGAGTGTATTGGTTTCCACTGACCCTCCTCGTGTAACAAACCCCTCCCTCAACAAACCTGGGTTACCTCAGTGGGGACTCCATGCAGTGACTGACAGGCACCTCTAACCCTCTGTTCCACTGTGTTTAGAGACTGAAGGATTATCTACCCAGCGGCAGCTCCCCTTCCTTGCCTCTTCAGAGTACCATGCTCATATCCATCTGTCCCCTCCCCCATCACCTTCTCTTCCACTACGAAAACGTACCAATCTATAACCACACAAATAAAAACCACCAGCTGGGTGTGAGCACAGGCATGCACGGATGCGCGAGTGCCTGTGTGTGCAAGTCCTTGTTGGCTTATAGCTTCAAGAATGAGGTGACGATACGAGAGCAATGGGACTGTGCATATAAAATTCATGGGCTGGTTGTGGTGAAAATAATAAGGGAGAAAACTGCTCCCAGTTCCTTTAATGCAACTAAACAGATTGTGTGTGTGCGCGCATGTGCATTTGTGTGTTAGCTCTTAAGTGTTCTGTGCTGATATGTGAATATGTAAAGTTGACTTTGTGAGAGTTAACGCAAGTTCACTTAGATCAAACAGTGGATCAGAGGCATGCTAAAGTAAATAACACAGTAGGTGTCCGGGCTGGCCAGCTGTCACTGAAGTAGGTTTTGATTTATATTGGTCCCTAGAATGACAGAGGGAGGGGTGGAAAGGCAAAAGAGAGAGATCAAAGAATGGATAGATGGAGCATTGGAGGGATGGATGTGGCAGAGGTGAGGGCAGGAAGAGAGACGAGATGATTGATCTTTATTAATCTTTATACGAGGCAAAAGCATGAATATAGAGCGGTGGATGAAGAGATGATTTTTTGTGTGTGACGGGAAGGAAGCAGCTTAGTAAACCAAAACGTCTGCAGCCAGAGGACGGCCGACAGATCTGTTTCTTTTAAGTGTTTCTTAAAGAACAGACACTTAAACATTCCCAGATCTGCAGTGCATCTGCAGCCTGACATGAGTTGAGTGCCTCAGTACAATATCATGAGGGGGTTCAAACGCTCTGTTCAAAGCTTATCAGCACAATCTATGATGGAGAAGAGAGGGACTGTGTTGCCTCTAGTGATATTCCCAGTCAGACGCCCATTTTTGTAATCTTTAAACCATTGGCTCCCGACTGTTTTGACTTCTGAGCACATATTTAAAAGTACAGAATGCACTTTTGACCTCACTGTTTGAATTGGGAGTAGTTCAAAAAAGTGAAATTGTCTTCGATGATTGTTTCATTTTAATACATTTTTAAGCCTCCAGAGGCTAAACTGCAAACTATTTCAGAAAAGAAATAGAAAAACATGAGACAAGACAAGAAAGTTCAGGAGAAAATATTGTTGTGAGTTGCAGAAATTTTTTTTTCCTTCTCTTTTCTGCTAATTATTTTGTGGCCTCTGATTTAATTCACAGTCTCTTGAGAGTAGCAATCTTGAACCCCATGCAGTGAACCTCTGGTTTAACACAAGCTCCTGGGAGTTGGGAAGTATAAAGTCATAATATTAAGGTTATTGCCTGAGTTCATTCAAACTATTTCTAAAACTTGCTGACTTTATGTTTTAATGCAAATCTCATGAAAAATAAGGTTTTCTTAAGCTTGGTGTTCTCTTAGCAGACTGAATGGATCTAGTAAAGCATGTTTTTAGTTTTCTCTGCTCTTGAAAATACTGTTTTTACTAACTTTGCCAGTGCACTCTTTGTTTATGTAACAGTAATTACGGTATGTTTGAGTAACAAGTAAAGGATGAATCTTTGCATCAACGTGCCTGAGATAAATCCACGTACCGCACTTGGCATATGAGTTGACATAAAGTTGTTCTGATTTTGTTTACGACATCGTTATAGCAGGGGGAATTAATTTACTCTGCTTTCTCCACAGGGCCACACAGGCCTGGAGCCAGGGCTTACTCATTATTTATGTCACACAAATTCCCCCCAAATTGCATTTATGTGGCCTTTTTGCATTTTGTTGCCAAAAGAGATTATCTGTCAGCCACGTGATGGTTTTGAATATAAAAAATGTGGGTTTTTTTTCTCAAGGTTGAGCATTCACACTAATAATATTAGCACACAGCTGTAGTAAATCTTAAGTACTGGTTTTAAAAGCTGAACTACAATGTCCCAACTGGAAAGGAGACATCTGCACCAGTTAGTGCAACTGGTCTGTGATGCATCTCTTTGCAATAGAGAGCTTGACTCAACTGGTTGCCAACTGGTTGTAGTTTGTTTTTTTTAAAACAAGTTAATTTATCAGCATTCTGCAGCAATGATATCCAGAGGAATTTCTGAATTGTTACATGTTTGGAGCTGGACTCTGTATGCTAGTAGTGCATGTAAATTTCTATTTATTGTACATTTCTATGTATGTAAACAATATTCATAGAGTGATCACAGTTAATTGCTGCATTATTAAAAACAGATTCTATTTAATTGTCAACCTGACCCCATTCAATTGCAATTAAAAACACAATTTATGCTTAATGCAGTTTTATTTCCACCTCCATACACCAAAGATGCTCTGAAGCTGGAAACTAGCTTGGAGTGGGCACAGACCTGGTTTCTGGCTTGGAAGCAACACTTTTAAAGGCATCTAGATTGTAGGTTTATGGCACATGTTTGGAATAGTTTTGGCCTTGCCATGGTCTCCAACCACTGCATTCCCTAGTATGACTGTGGCTTGGTGTGGGTATGCTGTGATTCCAGATATCTGGGTACTGGCAGCTACTTTGGGTGCACTGGGCTTTTTTATGGTGCATCTCATGGATGCTGAGTCATACTGGCATTTAGAGAGTTTGGGGGATGAGGCAATACTTTGGGCTTTTTCTCATGTTTCATGAGCTGCAGGAGGATTGAGCTGTAGGGGATTACTGTGGCCAAGGGGGTGGGCTTTGTTTTCAAAAACATTAAAGTTGATTTTGGGTTTCAGAGAAACACCCACCAGCAGTACTGTACTGTAAAATATTGCCATCCATCCATCCATCATTGCTCTGTCTGGATCACAGTTTTCCTTCCAAAAAAGATAATGGACTATTCCACACCCTACATGTGACTTTCACTTTAAGTTCACTGACTTTTTTAGTCTGTACCTGCCCACAATAATGTCATTCTATATTAAGGACTTGGGTCCAGTTGTAGTGTAACATATTTTTAGTACTTTGAAAGTTCAAGCAGAATAATATAAAGACAATCTTTCCATGCCCTTTGGTAAAAGGTAGTTGGCTCAAAATGATGAATTCTTCAACCACATTGATAGTTCGTGCAAACACTCTCAGGAGCTGAATTTGGACTAACAACAACCACTTTGTTATTTAATTATGAAGACTTGCAGTGATTGCGTGCTATATTCCATCTGTTCTTTTGCTGAGATAAACCTTGGATCACGTAATTATGTGTTTAGATAAAGATGAAAAGACAGACAGAAAACATCATGAACTTTGTGTATGTCAGTGTAGAAGCATTACTTTTAGCAGTCAACAGATGGCAGGATATAGCTGGATCATTTGTATGCTGCAGCAGGACCATACACACACACAGACACACACACACACACACAGCAGGGGCCAGCAGAATACATTGCGAGTCTTCAGAGGACAGAAGGTTTCCCTGCTCTGCTGTGATTAATGGGCTGATTGAGGCTGGAGCCAAAATGGAGGGTGGGCCAGTTTGCAGCCTGCTAATGAGGTGATAATGGAGAGGTGGGCGGCTGGGTACGCCACCCAGCAAAATGGTGGGAGCTTAGTGGGGATGGTTTTAGAGGTATGCAGGGAGGTGAGCTTCTCAGAGGGCAGTTGTGCAAGCTATTTTTCAGTAAAATGTTTTGAATAGTGAAGGTACAGGGAGACCTATATTCATTTTCCACTATAAAAGAGGTGGTTATTTGGTTTTCTTGAAGCAAAAATCATGGTGCTCAAGCAGAGAGTGCATTACACTGTAACACTGCAGCTGGAAAAGACAGGTGGGTGCTGTGACTGGGTGATGAAGAGTTGTTTTTACTGTGACAGTGATTGCTGGTTTTGGAATAAGTGGGATTGTTGTGATACTGCAGATGGTGTGGGAGCACGACGGCATCATTGTTACTGTAAGCTGCAAAACAAGATCTTTCATCATATTGATATCAGTATGGGGAGGCAAAGCATAACTTACTCAATGTTTTATTTAAGCCTTTAAATACGTTTTCACCACAGGCAAGACTCTCAGAGTGTTTAGAGTATGAAAAAAAATATGTCTTATTTTATTTGTTTGGTGTTGCACTAGAAGGCAGCTGCAGCTCAGATGGAGCTGGATGACCGTTATTTGTGAGGCTGGAGGTTTGACTCCTGGGTGACCTTCCAAAAAATGCTTTCCAAATGTGACTTGCTGAGCAAAAACCATTTACCAAATAAATATTTTAAAAGCGATAAGTACATCCTCGTTAAATCTGTTTCCCTTTTATTTTCTGTCAGACTGTGAGACTCATTCTATGAAAGACTGTCTGCTGTAAGTCCACATTCTAATTATGTGGGTGAACAGGTAATTAGTTATGATAAAACACATACAGCCTGATTACATGAACATAGTTTTTGGTCACCACACCTACAACTACAACATAAGCACTGCTCAGTGACCCTAAAACAGGAGCATGCAACACCTTCAGCCACTTTCACCGGTCACCTGCAGGGAGACTCTGGGTAACTGACTGCCAGTGTTAACAGATCTGGTCCCTGTTTTTAAACTAGTTAACTATTTAACTACTATTTCATAATTGTGAACTCTGATTTACCTCTTGTAAATCAAAACCCCGATTATTTAGAGGTAGCTGCTTTCATTTACGTCATATGAAAAACACTGATTTGGTGGGTACGTACAAATGTTACCTGATATTTGAACAGCATTTTAAAAGTACACTTAAGGGATCAGACAAACACAAAGACATCAAAGGCAAATCTGATTACTAACCTACCCCACTTGTGCGTTTTGCAGAAAACCAGTTCTCACATTACCTGCAAAACTTTCAGCATGTCCTGTCTGCGTGCCACATGAATCACTTTCAACGTGCTAGGGTTGCAAATCCAAGAGGCAGACTTTTATTTACAAGTTTATTTACAACTTTTAAGTAATTTAGTCGAACTGTCTGTTTGTGAAACGATTGAATTGATGTTACCATTATTCCATCTAGCCATCCAATGTGTGAATAAACAGTCACCTGTATTATTCACTGGCATAAACTAAAGATTTTATATTGGATAGTGTTTTATTTTAAATCACTATAAAACACAAACAGCATTAGAAATATTTCCCACTGCAGTATTTTGGAGTTATGACTCAATCACACAGTTAATTGAGCTTCGCCTCTACAGTGTGTTGCTGTGAACAGAGTAACTTTCTCAGTCAATCTGCTGGTACAACTTATTTCAGCAGAAACTTTAAAAAGCACTGCAGTGGACTTCAAAGATGGTCCTTATCGTCTTAAACAGACAGGCAAACGTCCTCTGTGTGTGGAGGAGAACCATTTCTGTTTTTAAAAAACCCGCAGCATCACTGTTTCTGTGGAAGGGACAACAAAGTAAATGACGGCATCCATCTAGAGAGACTTAACCCCCACCACTGCAATCCCTTACGACTTTTTCGCGTGTGTTGCAAACCTGAATTTATGTGTGCAATTTCTTTTGTAGTTCTTTTGGACAAAGAAACAAAATACATCATATAAAGTGGAAATCTGAATGTTTATGCAGACGATGGAGGTTTGAGTTGTCTCCAAAGCTTTTCTAGAAGTCAAATTGTTGCTGTGCAGTACTTTGGGACTTACTTACACTACGACAACCAAAAAAGAAGCTAAATGAATATGTTTAACATCAGATTTCATTAAAAATACACCTGAGAAAATAAAACAGCAAAAATCTGGATTCTATAAATTGAAATCTGGATTTGAAAGTTTAGTTTTCTCCATTTGATGGTTTGCATTTGCATTAATAGTAGCTCATAATCTCTTTGATGTTTCCTTGAGATGTTTCTTTTAATATTTTTGTCTTCTTTTGAGTTATAATGATGGGATATCACACTTATATACATTTCACATTCTCTTTAATCTTCTGGAATATTGGATTTGTGCTGCATTAGTATTATTATTTTAACATATCAATATCTGTTTACATTTTTTTTTTGGGGGGGGGTCACCTTGTGTAGTTGTAGAAGGATGACTATTCCAACTACAGAAGGGTTTGTCTCTCTTTGGAATGCCTTCAACAAGGTGAGCCGAGCACCTGCTTCCCCTCAGTTCTTAGAAAACTTTGGCTAGAAAACCATTACAATAAGCATTATGTGAAGTCCACGGAGACATCGCATCTGATGTGAACAATATGACCTTTATTGATTCATAGCAGGCATGCTAAACCCCCCTCGGTGATGTCTACTGTTTACTATATTCCTCACTCACATAGTCAGATGATTTATCACTAAATCGAAGGGCAGAAGTCAATAATGACTTTGATCCATGATAACCAGCTTCAGTTACCATTTGCTGACAAAGCTTTTCTGTGATTTTAATAAATTACTTTGATGATTTCTTGGCTGCTGGTCAGACAGAGTAACCAATGTGAAGACACTGCTTTCATTGCAAACATTTTCATCATTTCATTTGTTTCTACATGATGAACAAACTGTGATTAATCTGTAGTAGAAAATGTGGCAATAGAGGTGGTCTGTTAAAATTAGTATAACAAAAGCTATTATCATAGATCATGTAATTATTAATATAATCCCAAAAGCAACAATTGAATGTTATAGATGGTCTCTTCCATAAAGGGTAATTTGCTATCAAAGATTTACCTTGAGTGCACGAGAGCTCAAACTTCTGATGGTTGAGTGCATGAAGTATGTTACAGAGAGTTGGGGAAACGCAGACCTAAAACTCTCAGAGTTTGTAGGACATTTGTTCAGAAAATAACAAGAACTGTGGATGAAATAAATGTACAGTAATGTAACCTCCACACGATTAAGGGTTGCAGAAAATATTACCCAGAAGCCTGGGGACTTCAATTTAAGGACTCTGCTTGTAGAGTATGAAAGGCTAGTTGTTTTTGCTTGCCCTAAATAAAAAGGTGCGATTGGAGTATAAGTAGTTCCCCAACACTAGTTTATATAGTCATATGTGGGAAATCCGGAAATAACCAGTAACCGTGTGAATAAGCGGCAGCTCCCGGGAAAGTACGGAATCTTCGCTGAAAAGTGAAACAGAAACAAATAAAAAAATATTATAAGCATGAAATTAAAAATACTTAACTGCTTAAAAGATTCTATGTCGTTACTCTGTTTGTATCACGACGATGCTCCATCTCCAACAGTGAAAATCTGCTCCAACACACGCACGCACACGTGCGCGCGCACATATACACAAACAAGCGGCAGGTGTCAGCAGAACACACCCGGAGCTCACAGCACAGGTATGCAGATGCGTCCCTTCTGTATTTCTAACCTTTTAAACTGCACCGCGCTCGGATTGTGCGTCTGTGGCTGTGAGGGTTCAGTATTGCGGCTGAAGTCCTCTTGGTGACGCTCTGCTGACATCACTTTGATATTCCCCCACTCAGCTCTCCGCATCAGACACACGGAGCTCCAGCACTCTCACACACACTCCGTCCACACTTTGTTTCCATTTCGCTCCGCTCGCCTTGTACAAGACGCACCGGCACAAAAACACAGCCACCGGCTGCCTGCGCACTGCGGCCGGTCCACGTGGGGAGGGCTCTGACTCTTCCTGTCATTAACAGAATTAAAGCAAAGGACAGAGAAACTAATCACGGTCCAGACTGAGGAGAGGCGCGCTCAGAGCGGCAGGAGGAGAGAGAAGCTGTAACTTGGCTGCTTTCAGCGCAGGCGGTCTGAACTGAGCTCGAAGTTTCTTGGCTGATCGGAGAAGGAATAATTTGGAGCCCGGCTGAAACGCACGGCGCTGTTGTGGATATTACGTCCACCTTATCTCCTGTGTATAAGAATGGCGAGAGATTACGCAGCGCGCTGCCCGGTGTATCCGATGAGAAACGCTTGGCTGGTGGCAGTAGCGGTCCTGCTTGCAGCCCAAGGTAAGTGTGAACGAGCCCAGCTGTGTTTCTTACAGTGGAAGTCCCGTCAGTTCTTCGCCTCCTGTAGCCTCTTGTTCTCTGAATGTAGCAACCCCCGGCACTTTTCCAGCAGGGCAGCCCGCGTTCCCGGAGTGCTGGATGTTTGACGGTGTCACGTCTCCGCGTCCTCTCTGGCTGCTGCTCAGAGCGCCGAGACCTATTGTAAAAGTTTATTGTCCGAGCTCTACATCAGATCTGTGTGTGCATGTGTGTGTGTTGAGTTTCGGTAAGCCACGACGCGAGGTGTGGCTCTCCTGGTTTGCGGTGTTTGTCCTAATTCCTCGCCGCTTTCGTCGGCAGGTGACTGTTCAGGAAACCTAATCCTCCCTGAGCCGCTACAAACCCTTACAGCACGGCTGACCTGAAATCTGTGTTTACCTGTCGGGAAGCGTGGCCGTGAAATGGGGCGCTATCACAACTGCCGGTCCGTTTACTAACCATTAGAGTAATGGCAAAAATTGGTCCTCGTCGTGTGGAGCAACAGGGTGTTGATGGGGAAACGCGTTCTCTGCGGGGGATGAGAATGGCTCGGCCCCTGCTCTTGAGGTGGCCCTTCAGGAATAAATACCTTGTCAAGAGGGCTGCATGAATATCGACTACACGAACTGTATGAAAAATACACGAACTCCAGAATCACGGCAGAAGAAGCAGCCTTGCGAACATGCAGTGCATACAAATTTAAGAAGATAAAATGACGTAAATGTTAATATTATGATATAAGGCACCCTGTAGTCAATTAAGAGACCAATACCAGAACATTTAGAGTAAAATATCTGAAAAAATTAATTCAGTGCTTTTCTTTTTTCAAATTAGACATCTTAAACCCAAACAAAACACATGTAAAACACTCAGAGTTGAATAAAGTGAGATAGGGGTCATAAAAACTTTAACTCCACTTTCTATATATCTACCTCTGTGCAGTGTTGCATGTAACTGTGGCCAATATTGACTGATGGTATCAGCAAATATCAGCCGAATGGTGCTGTGAACTTACTGTTAAGTGATGTAAGCACAATGCAAGACACTGCGAGTGTTTTATAAAACCTATAAGAAATAAGTTAGAGCAATATCCTGTGTTTGGGTATAGGAGGATTTACAATGATTGTACGCGAAGTCCCGGATGCAGCACAGTGAGCCACAAAGAGCAGCTTGTTTGATGGATTTCATCTTTAAACTAAAAAGCTTCCTGATCAGCACCTTTGACACTCAGCGAATAAACATGTGCCAAAAATAACGTCCCTGTGAAGTTGTTGAGTGGCGCAGAGACATAATGGGATTATTAAGGAAACGGTGACAACGTTTTCCATAAAATAAAAGCAGGTATAAATAAACCTGCTCATGAATAACAGAAACACTTTGCTGTCACTATAAAACGCACCTTTGATGGATAGAAATAACAGTAATCGCGTACGGGAAAGGTCATTAAAATACAAGGTTATCGCTGCATTTATGAGGTTTTTTCATGATTCTGTTTCCCTGTACTGGAATGTCTTTACTCTGATTTTGTTGTATTTGTGATTTTAAATTGAGATGTTAAAACAACAGAGATTATGTGTTGTAGTTTATTGCTGTTTAGATATTGATGTACCTGACTTGCTATTAGCACTGTTGCACTTGAATGGCTTTTCTAACTAGTCAAAGTCAGTCTGCACACTGGAACTCTCAGTTATGTCCTTTTACCATGTTACAGATTAAACATTAGTAAAACAAACAATGCTATGTGTCACATGAATATGCACGGTTTCTCAAAAGTACCTTAGATTCAACTAAATATTTACTTTAATGTGCACACTCGTGTACTTTCTTGGGACTTTCCAAAGTCTTTACCGACTTCAGCAGCTGTTTATGGGAATTTTCACAGTTGTAAACCATTGTTTCAGATTATTCAGACAAGAAGAACCACAATAATTTACAAATATGCTGTAATCCCCAACAGAAACTACTTTGAAAGTTTTTTCCCCCCACTGGAACCAGCTCCAATATTTATAACAGCAGGTAGTCGGGCTATAGTGATCGGCGTTAGCCTGCTCTGTCAGCATGAATCTGTCAGCCTGTTGTTTGCACCTGGGTATAACTAATATCATCTGTCAGAGCTCTCCAAAATTTTCACTGAGGAAAAAGAAGATGGGTCATTATGGAGCTGGAAGATATGTCATCTTGTGCCTTGACGTGTCTTGACGCACCTTGGAGACATGCCTGTGAGATCAAAGCAAACGGGAGGGCAAGTTATTTCGAGCCGGGGAGCCACAGAATCCTTCTTTGCATTTCGCTGTAGCATCTGTTGCATAACCGGTGATGGCGTGAACTGTTATTGGCGCCGAGTTTACAAGGCAGGAGGAAGATTTAATCTCGATTAGAACTAGCTGTGTAATGACATCCTTTCTCTTCCTGCGTTTTTGGAGCAATGTAAGAACGAGAAAACCCCAGTGAAGGAGAGCGTTCTGCTTTAGACCCCATGCTGTAAGCTCTCTAACACAGGTTGGAGAGAGGATGACAGATATTCAGCTGAGACTCTGCTACATTGGGTCTGTATTGTTAAAAAGCTGTCAGATTGTCATGACAGTATCCCCACAGGTTATGAATTCATTTTAACATGCAACAACACAACTGTCTCGTCTGAGGAAGAACATCTACACTCACGCTGCAGCTGCTTAGAAAGCGAGCTGCTGACAGAGGCTTGATTTTTCCAAGATTGCCCTGGCATATGAGGAAACAATTCGAAAGCGAGTTGTGTGCATAGATGATCGTTGTATGTTTACATGGCAAATGCAATTGCGTAATTATGTGGAAAATTAACAAGCACTTTGCAAAAGGGGTCAACGGCAGCCGTGAAACCTTGACTGTAATGTTGAAAGAGGAATGTTAACCTTCATAAAAAAGGCAAAATAGAGTTAAGAGGATATCATTGTGCAGCAATGATAATTAAGTCTCTTCAGGTAACCACCCCCTCCCCTTCGTGTCTCAATAGGCCCGATCCTGTGCTGAAATGTCAATGATGATGAGTCCCCTCGACGGCTCTGCAGAGACGGAGGGCTGATTAGCTTATCACTTGGAGAGCAGGCGGACGATGATTATCGCCCTCAGAGCAGCACAGCCTGATTATCGAGAGCTCTTATTAATGACTCATCTTTAGCTTTGCATTGCGCTATGTTGTTGTTTGCATATTTGTGTAGCCAGTGCTACACAAGCTCCAGTATCCATCTGTGATGGCTTTACTCCATGTGGGAATCACTGCAGAGGATCTCAGGGATGAAAAAGTCTTAAACGTTCATGTTGACCTACCTTCTTGCCTTAAAGGGCAAAACCCAAAACATACATCTGCATTTCTTTTTACATCGTCACGCCTTCATTTAAAAAAAAAACAAAAAAACAACATTTTAGATGTAGCTCTGTAATTTTTTAATTAACATCCTGATATGCACTAGAGACACTATATAGAGCATCTCATCTGGCCTGGGAATGGCTCTGGATCCCCCAGGAGGAGCTAAAAATTGAAGCTGTAGACAGCGACAGCTGGACAACCTCGCTTTGCATGCAACCGCTGCAGTTCGACTCTGGATAAACGGCAAAGGGTAGAGGGACGCGCAGCCAGTTTTAGTGCTGTAATTAAAATTCAGAAACAACATAAAATTGAAAAAAGCAAGAGTTCAAGACGTTCATCTGTGAGCTGCACATTACAGCCGATTGTGCGCTCTTGGCCTTTGGGATAGGCGCACAGTTATTTTAATTTTTCTCCATGCAGGATATTTTCATTTATTAATAACTGGAATAAGCCTAGAGGCTTTAAAAAAATCCAAATTTTTTCGAAAGCAAAGGGCAGTTTGTATAAAATATTCCAGCAATTTTCTCAGTTTAAAAAACATATTTTGCTTCTTTGCATAAATCCTGGTTGAATACTATGTAGCAACCTGACCCTGGAGCCTCTGTTAGCTTTAAAAAGTGGTCTGTAGCGCAAAGGTCCCAGGCCCACTGTGGTCGATGATGTCAGACAGACAAAATGTCAAGAAGTGTATCTGGGGAGAACTGATGCTCTGTGTGTTTGTGGAGAGGTTTGAGGCAGCGGTTGTCATTGTTGCCATGAGAGTTGATCATAGGTATCGTTGCTGGGTTAAAATGTCAACGACCGTGCAAAGCAGCTGGATGCTCTGCAAGTTCCTACTCAGAAGGGCTTAATGATGTGTTTTTAGCATGTGATATTTCCCCCTTAACTGTTAAAAACCTTCATATTCATAACACTAATGACCTTGCTGAACAGAATAGTTAAGGACGCACCAGTCGGGAAAGTCTAGGCTGATACCGATGTTTAAAAATGACAATTTAGCAGATGTGCAATGCGAATGGTTTTTAAATGTCGTTGTTATTTATTTCCCCATTTGTCACGGGAAAAAGAGAAATCAAAAAGCAACTGCACTGTTTTCAGTCTTCCAACTCTTCGTCACACAATCACGCATTGAGTGATTGATGTGACACAATGGTTTAGCATCAGCCGCTGCCATATTTAAATGTCTTATTTGCTGAAGAGCCAATGGCTGCTAAAGAAGCCATTATTATCCAGGGCATGACTACAGACTCGGTAATCAAAACTACTGAAACGTAAGAAAAATCAGTTGCAAAGTCATACAGTAAACTTATTTTCACACATGCGTTGGGGTCCAAAACATTTCAAACATAATTTAACCATCTGACATCTTTAGCCTGTCAGCTTCTTTTTACTAAACCTGTGTGATATTTGATCGAGAACTGAGTCGGTATTTTCCTGGAGATTTTACAGAAAGCTGGTGGACTTTGCATCCTGCCTCTTGCATGTTTTACCTAGCCAGCACTCTTGCCAGGACTAGACTATTTACAGCTGTTGAGAGTGTGTCCTGTTGTCTGCTAAATGTGAGAAAGGGAAACGCTGTCCTGAGTTTGTCTGCGAAAACAGCTTAAGTCAAGTTTAATCTGACACCCGGCACAATACAGGCTGCTCTCACATTGGGACCTGCAGTTAAAAGGCTCAAGACTCAAATGCCAAAGGCTCTTCCTGCTGAGGGTGAAAATCATCAGGAGCAGATCGCTGATGCCCGTTGAGAGCTTGTGAAAGATTCGCACACTACACACGCTGTTTAGTAATATGGACTGCTGTTTGTGTTTGCACGACTTTGTTTTTGTCTGTGTCAGAATCGATACATGCGGCGATGATTATCACCCAGCATAAAATGAAGTCTTATTGCTTATAAAAAAACTTTTCCTTTTAATTGCAGCTTTTCACTTCTTAATTGGTTCGAGTTGCATCACACTGTGATTTGTTTGTTTGCATTTCTGGTAAAGTTGGACTCTTAATTTTTGGCTCTAGGTTTTGTTATTGATCAAAGATTAAAATCTTAATGACTTCCCACGACTCTTTGTGGGCCAGTGAATGATGAACTATTGAGTTTGTATTGCGGGATCTTGCATAATACGTTTGGCTTGTGTTTGTGCCATCAAAGAAGTAGTTTCAAAAATCTCTAGTGCAGCTCTTATGGCCAGAGGTAGACTTTGGCTTGGTAGGTCACGCTCAGAAATTTTAACTTTGTTGCCATGGATACAGCTTTTGTGTTCGAGACAATATCACAAGCCTGTGTTGTGTGTGTCTTTGCATGTCCTAAAAAAGAAGGTGTGCAGTTATAATTAGTGGGAATATTTCGGAGTTTGGGTTGATGTAAGAAGCTCAATCCGCCCAGCTTACTACAGGAAGCAGGTTTTACTTCATCACCGTGGGTGCCAAAGAGCCAGCAAGCATGTGTCTGCACTTGGTCAGCAATTTTCCTTTTTCTTTTTTCTTCTTTTTTTTCCACCTCTGAGGAAACGGGTTACTAAGCAAATTCCAGATCACATTTCTAGACATAAAGCGTATCATGGCTAACACCTTGGCATTCCTTTGTGATTCTACAGCAAACAGGTGTCAGTGGGAAGAGGGATTACAGAGCGTAGCAACAGGAAGAGGGCCATGAATCACAATGGAGCTGATCCAAGGATGGTCGGAGCACGGTTTATTCTTACAAGGTCCAGTCAGGTTTCACAGCATCACGAATGCCTTTGCGTATGACGTAAAAATGCACACACAAAGTCTCTTGCATACATACTCACACGATCAGTGTGGCCTCCTTTGCTAGCTTGACTTTTACCTGCATGCAGAGTAAAAAAATGGCCTTTCATACCCTGCTCAGTTTTCATTTTCCCATTCTTTTATTCAGGCATTCTTCCTCCCTGTCTTATTCTCGCTCCCTCTCTTTCACACTCATTCTTTTGCTCACGACCCTATTTTCAGTCGGCCTGGCTGGCTGCTGCTCCGTGGCGGCTCCCAAGCGGGGGCCCTTTTGTTGGAACAGCTTTGGTGGAATTAAAAAGGGTGCCAGGACAACCCCCCCACCCCAACTCTACTCTTCCTCTCTCAATCCACTCTTCTGCTTTCAGTTCTTCTAGGCCTCATTGTTTAGAAAGGGAGGGAGGGAGCTAGAGGGGAAATTCAAAAGTGTGAAAGTGTTTAGACAAGCGTCCCTGTTCTGTGTCCTAGTCTGTCCTCAGCATTCCCGTTACACAGACCACACCGACCTGCGTCCTTCCTTTCCTCCTGTTTATTCACCTCTCCAGATATAGCCTGCTGGTGACAAAATGGAAATTGCTTTTTACCATTTGTGTGCGAGTGCAGCGGCCGGTCAGGCTGCGGCGTGACTTTGTGACATTTGCAGTTGTACCCATGTGGGCGATTAATAATTACAGTAACATTGTTTGCTTCACTTACATCATTATGGAGCTCCTGCAATGACTTTTTCCAATTGAGAAATTTAAGGCAGCGGTCTTGCTTTCCAAAATTGGACCATGTTGGCAGTCACTAAATCACTACTGGCACATTGCTAATCGTTGGTGAAAAGAGCCATTCTGGACAATGTGCAAGATAATTAAAGCGTCCATGTCTTTAATGAACAAAACATCAGAATACATTTTAAAACAGGAGTAACTGAATCATCTGACATTTACGATCCTCATAAAATAAAAAATTACCTTCTTAAACCAGATTGCAGTAACTGGAAAAAAGGGTCTATTTCTCTTCCATTACCTTTTACCACTCTGTCAACAGGTCACATGATACCATTTATTTAAGCAATGAAATGCATGGTTTTAGATATACTTCTTTTTATTTGACCACTAAATAAATCCTTTTTACCATATTATTAGAGATCCATAAGGTTTTATGAGACATGGTCAAGGACACGCTGTAGCCTCAAAGGATTCTGGGGGTACTGGACTGAAATGGGATCTGGGGAGGCCGGAGACCGTCTCAGTGCTTTGGGCTCTTAGTGGTGCTTCCTACACAGTTTTTGTGGTTTGGTGGGATACATAGTTATATAGTGATGTGGCCTGCTATTGGAGTGCTTTTGCTATAGTTTCATTTGCCTGCATCCAAGTAGCATCCAGATCAATGCCAGGACCATTTGTTTCCCTGCTGAACACTGGATTATAACAAGACGATCAATGTTATCCCCATCACCTCTCCGTGGTTCTAATACTGTGGTATATTGGTGTAAAAATACAGTATATTTTCTTATTAAGTGAAAGAGAGGAATCTTATATCATAGCAGAAAGACTTCTTTCTCAGCGCAAGTGAGAAAATGAAATGGCTTCAGCCTTAATGCAGTCTTTGGCCTTGATCACAGATTGCTTTTTATCTCAAATAACAGAGTGAAATTTATTTGCTAAAAAAAGACATTGAACATAACATCACCTACTATCAATCTTTTCGTGTCTGCCAGTTTCAGAATTGGTCATGTCCATTCTTCTAGTTGATTGAATCGAAATTGAAACCTACTTCACTGTTGTGGATTTTTATTCCTGCAAACCAGTATGATATATATATAAAAAAAGAAGTTCATTTCCTGTTATAGTTCAAGTGCAAGCTCTAGAAAGGACAGGGCATTTCGGTGTTATTCCTGGATCCTCTTCTTTTTTTTCCTCTTATTTGTAATAGCAAATATTCATTTTCAGTTCTTCATTCAGTGTGGCATAATGTTGGCCTTCTGTTTGACCTCCTAAAACTGTTGAACTCACTGTTGAACTTCAAGAGTTTTACAACTCCTGGAATTTCCTGACATTTGGTGAAAAAAAGCATGGAAAGGAAAATCTGTGTCTTAGGGGAATGAAGAACGCTAACATCTCACTAAAGTAATCGATTTGATTTGGAAGATTATAAAAAGCGGTTTTATCTTGGCTTTTCAGTCTGGAGACTGTTCTAGCAACAAGTTCTAGAGGTCAGTGGCTAACCAGCCAGTAGAGAGTGAGCAAATGAGCAAAAGAGAGAGAGATAAAGAGATAGAAAGGGTGGGTCGGTGATGGTGGTGGGAGATCTGTTTGTACTGATGAAATGTTAAAATGAAACTGGGCTGAAGACAAGGATTTGTGCACCTCTAACACTCTGGCTCGTCTCTCACCTCTGTTAACATCTTCAATATCACTGCCTGAACCAAATGCATCCCCGATGCACGCACATGCATGTGCACGTCTGTCGACGGGAGCCATCCTGATCAGCTGCGTCTGCTCTGACAGTGTTGTTTCTTATTTGCATAATACAGGCTAACATCTCTTCCCCTTTCCATGTTCACAAGTGACTACTGTGTAAACAGCCCATTTGTATTCAAGTCACATGCACATTAAAAGAGAATACCAGTGTCATTTAGAGTTACAGCCCATTTACTACCTTCTCTTTCTAGTGTATGTTTTCCCCCGATCATTCTGCAATGCATGCCATATGTAATTAGATCATTTTTAGGTCATTTTTCAATATATAGCCTGTGGTTATTTCAAACCTGGCTGCAAATGAATTGGCTGTCCTGGCAGACAAAGCAGTTGCATGCAAAAGAAGCCATGGATATGACAATTAAGTTTGTCAGGCTGCATATATTTCAGGGATTATT
Source organism: Pundamilia nyererei (assembly GCF_000239375.1). Classification (NCBI taxonomy): domain Eukaryota; kingdom Metazoa; phylum Chordata; class Actinopteri; order Cichliformes; family Cichlidae; genus Pundamilia; species Pundamilia nyererei. The sequence goes on along the minus strand of NW_005187643.1, from coordinate 562,970 downwards.
TCCTGGCAGAGACTGTCATGCCTTATGTGGCTGTCAGTCACCTGACAGGAAACAGTCTACATTTATATTAACAACAGGACTTGGTTTCCTGTCAGGCTTCAGTGAGAGACATTGAAATATTCTCTTTGCTAGGAGAGGTCATTGAATGTGCAGAACGATAAGCAAACGGATGCTTGAATGTGCAAACAGTAACCTAGAAAAACAATAGAAACATCCGCCTGCATATAAGTGTACCCTTTAAGAAAGTTAAATAGTTGTCTTCCTATAGTGCATTACTTCTGTTACCTTCGTGCATGCCTTTATCCTCACAGCACACTTTAAAACATTTTAAGGCTTTTCTTTAATGTTAAGATGTCATCCAGAGATTGAAATATCTGCATAGCTTGATGCCTCTAAGTGCATTTCTATATATAGTCTTTTTATAGCAAGAGTTGTAGAAAGGGTTCAATAGAGCCTTTTGTGGCTTAAGTGGAAACTGTGAAAGATGTGTGTGTGTTTGGTGTCTGAAGTTTAAAATCTGTATGGATGGAATTAAGGGAGCCCGCTAAAGCTCTGTAACTCTCGCCTCATCTGCTCTTGTGGCGAGGGGCTCAAGGCTACATTAGCTACTGCTAAGACTAAGCTGAGTGTTTGACTGAGCTGTTGGAAATTACGTTTGGGTAAATTTGGCTCTGTGTTTTGACGGGGCAGCACGCATGTAATAAGATCTGTTGTGTTGATTTTAATCTAAAAAACGGTATGATTATAGGAGTGCTATAGGAATGTAGCATTCAAGTAGTGAAGTCTAGCAAAAGTACAGATGATTGGTCCGTTATCCTCAGGTGGCATAGTCGATACCTTCCCATGTCTATTAGCACAACTCTAAATATTATGTATATGATAAAAATGTTGTAATCTGAGGACTGTATAAAGCCACAATATGATATTTCTATATGTATACTGAATTCTGTCCAGTTGACCCAAAAATAACTGCTTCATCTCACATCCAAACAGTATATCCCGATGTGGAATCAGGCTTCCTCATTCCTTGTCTTTTCCTTGGGGTTGCTTCCCAGTCTCATTACGTGCTCCTGCATCTATGCTTCTGCACCTCCCCAAGTCAGATGTTGGTGGAAAGTTTTAGTTTGACAGCTGCAGAACAATGTTTTGCCTTTCTTAGTTTCTCAGTTTCTTCTCCAACCCACTCCCCGCCTAGAGCAAACTAATTCTTGACTTTCCTATCTCAGATCTAAATCTGAGGGTCAACTCTTTAAATACACAATTCACTGAGCTGAATTTCTCCTGTGAATCCAAAACTGAGTTTTTCTCTTTTTGCACAGAAAAAGGTTGATGTTCTTTTGACATTAAACTAATCAGTATTCCAGACAGAAGCAGACATCCGGTCTTTTGGTGGCCGCCAATAAAGGTTTTCTTTTGCATGATAGAATTACCGGGTTTATTCAAAAGGAGGGTTTTCCTTCTTTAATGATATATTATTGTCAAATGACTCGATATTGCCTGGTGCTTTTCTACAGGCCCTGTGGGCTTTCTTCTCATAGCTCATTTCATTATTTCTCCTCCCTGCTGCTTTTGATGCTTACACTTACCTGTCAGTTAGTCAGTTTAAAGTATGTTTGGCTATTTCTTTCTGTCTTTCTGTCTTTCTTTCTTTTATCTAAGAGAGGATTCTGTCCAAGTCCTGCTTAATTAGACCAAATGAAAGTGCAAAACAGATTAGTGAGGCTAGTGCTTGTAAATAGCTTCTGCTGAACATCTGTCACCCTTGTAACCACTGTGTCCTTGTCGGCATCATGGGGCTCAGGATATACGTAGTGGTCAGATGGCTCTGCACAAATGTCTGTGTGTGTGTGTGTCTGTGAGAGAGAGAGAGTGTGAGTGTACTTGTAAAATTTTCTCTTAGGATCTGTATAACTTTTGTAACCTGAGAGTGAAGCCTGTTTTTGAAAATTTGGGCTATTTTTGCCTACTTGAAATTTAGAATAAGATTCTGTTCGAGGGTTCAGGTTAGATTTACTGAAGTTTTACGTTTGCAGATTTTTGGCCAAGCACTTAGTTGCAATTCTTTGGATAAAGTGGTAACAAAGAGAACATTGCTATGATAGCGTGCAAGTGCATGTCTGCTATTTCTCTCTCTGTGTGTGTGCGTGCGCTTGTGACAAAGGCCCTCTGTTAGCTGCACTGATACAGCCACTGTGGACTATGTGACGGGTGAGGATGTGAGTCAATGTGACACACAGAGGCATGCACACACATCTATAACCATCTTTTCTTCCTCTACCCCTGAGATCGTTCTTTTCTCATCTCCTAATATATATTGTCAATGGATCATAGCACATGGACTTAAATAATACTGCAATTGTCAAAACCCAAAACTCATTAATGACATAAAGTGCTTCACTGTGGCTCAAAAGACTTGTACACTCTAGTCACACATGAACTGCTTCCATGGGAGAAAACATTTATATTTCACAGGTTTTCACATTTTTTTAAAAAGCACAGAAGGGTCTGATTTAAATTAGGAGACTCTCATTCCCTGGATGTTTTCTCCTATTTTAAGAAGCCTGGTTCATTTTCAATGCATTTATTAGTGCAGATGCATGCTCATTATAGAAAAAGAACAATAACTAAAGAGCTTAAACTGAGCAGTGTAAATCTGAAGCTATGGTTGATAAATGGTTTTAAATAAGGTTGGGGACAATGAAGGATAGTATAGCTGACTAGCAAAAATGAATAATGTGCTATTGTGAGCCAGGCAATTATGGCAATAATCTGCTAATCTGCCTGCCACATTGAAATTGGAATATCCTACCATCCATTTTCTAATACGCTTATGCTGTTTGATGCTGTGGGGAATGCAGCACATTTAAAGTAATGCACTGACTGAGAAGCGGTGCGCACCCTTAAACCAGGTTGTGATATTTTACCTCAAGTCTGCCAAAAGTCTTAAAATTGAAAAATTGAATAAAAACAACACCTTTATTTAAAAATGCTGGCATACACATATTTACCTGCTGTACTTAAAAAATACAGTGCCATGTTTATTAAAACATTTTATGTTCTTCTGTATTTGTTTGCATTGTTGCAAGCTAGCAGTCTTAGCAACACTAATAGATGGTCAAAACCTGCATAGGGTCATTTTAAATAAGAAATAATTGCAACCACAATAGGCCCTGCAGTCCATGGCGGGCAGTTCTTAACCTCTGCATCTTATTTTATTTAGTAACCGCACATCAGAGTGGATTAGCCAGCTGTCACAAATGAAGATCTTAGTGTTATTCTGGGGGGAATAACTCTTTGAATCTAAATTCTGAGTTTGTATTTTTTGTATAAATTTAAGTTGAGATATGAACCACGTTGTTTCCCAAAAATATGACATTTTCAAATAATTTAAAACCCTAAATAATACTCCAGGTTAGCAATATATTTGAGAAAGGGTAGTTAGTGCTAAAGATACCTGAAAGAAGAACTCCCAACATTTTAGCTTTATTAGTAAAATGTTCGGTATAAAAAGAGAATCTGAAAGAAACAAGGAGTAAAATTAAGTGGGGCTCAGCATTGTGTGAAAGCCTGTGGCTAAATACTTTAACAATGTAGGGATAAACAAAGTGTAACCTTTGAAAAATCAGAATCAGAAATGGACTTTTTGTTGTGAGCTTACTGACAGGAGCTGTACATGAATTTGATGAGGTTTTGTAAAACTGTAACTTTAATTTCTAATTACTGTCAACTAAAGCCAACAATAGGTGTCAAGGTGACAAAGGAGCGACTAAAGCATGGATACTGTTACTGCTTAAAGTTATAAAAACAGTTTGGAAAGTTGTATTGCTGTTTTATAAGTACAGTTTTAGCCATCGCCACAGCATGTAATTTTTTGAGATGGTCTCTCCTTTCATATTCGAGAAAGTGAATTTCACTGAGCCAGCGACTCTCCTCCTCCCTGCCATGGTGTTTGTGCTTACCTCAAAAAACTCCATTAACTAAGGAGCTTGGATTGGAAAATAGAAATGACTTGTGTGCCTGGGTTTCTGACCTCTCCACCCCCTCATCCCAGAGTCTATTTCCAGGTAGTGGGCTTTTCGAAATGTGAGGATGATTTCTTAATCCCCAGGGGTGCATCTGAGGATGGAAACGAAATGCTTCAGCTGTTCTCGTTTCCCACCATGCAAGCGGCCTGATGGGTGGTAGACTGCCGACTGCCCAGTTAGCTGGACGGAGAGAAAAGTGTGCTAATGAGATGTGTGCTGCTCTTTCATGTGTGTCCTCTCCTCTTCGCAGCATGCCATTTCTCTGTGGGTGTCTAAGCTATAAGCTTCTAGGTTTCTGACTGTTAATGTACAAAGTGACCGTGCCTGAACTGAAAGTTAAATACGGTTGGAATTGAATCAGGCGTTTTTCAATATGAAAGGGAGTGTAAAGGGCCGCGTGCTAATGAGAGGGTTTGGATCATCATTCGTTCCTTACAGTGATCAGTGGCATAAAACCGGCCAACAGGAACAGAAGACAGAACAAGGACCGGGATGACAGCGCTCGCTAAAAGCTTAAACAAAATCAGTCGACAGCCAAAGTAATTTATTAATGAGTAAAAGGAATTATGGCACATCTCTATAAAAGTCTTCTTTGGAGGATTACACCATTAAAAACAAATTACTAAATTGCAGGTCACTCGTATATTAGGTTTATGTGTTCAATCAGGGAGATCTGTAAGGACTCATCTGCCTGCTTCCTTGAATCTTTGGCTTTCCCACGCTGTCAAACTCAAACATTACACTCGACTAATCATCTTCTCGCCCGCCTGCTTTGAGCTAATCAGCCTCTACTCTGCGTGGTTTAAATCTTTGGTTTAAGCCATGATGGTGCATCGAAGTCTAATTTACAAATAGATTATATAAGGTCTCATTTACAGATGTCCCATGATAACTCCTTATTTAAGTTGCATAATAAGCTCAGTTATATTGTTGTTGATATAAAAGGGACTGATACAGGCTACCTCTTTATCTCCACACCATATAGTATGATATTCAAGATGCACAAAAATCCCTCACAGATAAGAAGAATGTTGATACAAATCCTTAAAAACACCCCCAAAAGTCAAGATTTACTCCAGGTTGGGGATTTTGTGGAGCAGCAGACAGAGTGGAGAGCCTGCTTACTGAAGGGTTTTAAAGTAAGTATTGCGTAGGATTTTATCCTAGTTCACTTTCACAAAGTGAGTCCATGATTTCATTTTGGTGAGGCTGTTGGTGAGAGTGGATTGAGTTTCATGGACGATGGATTTAGTGGTAATGTAGAGCTACGTGTCACTGGTATAGCAGTGGAAAAGACCATGTTGATGGATGATGCTGGTTCCAAGTAGAGAATGAGCAGAAGATGACCAAGACCCAAACTCTGAGGATGTCTCGGCACATAATGGCGAGGAAGTTATTTATTCTGATCTCTATCAGATGGAATTTCAACCAGAAGTTGCTGGTATCTGCAGTATTTTCTATTACTTTTTTATCACAACATCCAGTCAGAGATTGTGCAGAGGCTTAAGATTGCAGAATCAAAGGAATCATTGTTTTTTTGTTTTTGTTTTTTTAATACCGCTTTTTTTCCCCCCAGACTCTCCTGAGTACCTAAAGCACCTAATTCTGGCATTTGAGTTAATGTCTGCCTTCTGCATTTTTAATGCAGGAGGCAAAAAGTTCAAAATGAAATTTCTGTGTTTACTTGTTGGCTTTGACTTCTTTTTTTTTTCCTTCTTTTTTTTTTTTTTTACTAGACAGCACTTTTTTTCTTAGCTTTGTGAATCCTCTGCTTTTTGCAGCAAATGAAGGATGTTTATTATCTCTCATAAGTTTTAAGTGTCTACAACCTCTGTGATATGCCGGTATTGGTATATTATCCAATATCTCTACCCGAATCTAATTTCAAACTTGTGGCATGAAGCAGACTTAATAAAAAGTTTGGTCCTTTAAATTTTCCTGTTGTATCATTTGCAGATTTGAGAGTTGGTTGGCAGTCCTGGCATGTTCCCATCAGGCGATGGGGAGGCCTGGCATACATGAGATTCTACTCCATAATCGTCACAGTGGGATCAGCCTTCCAAGGACAGTGGATATAATGATAAACATTGTGTGTCTGTTTTACTTAAATACATAGTACCACAGAAAAGCACATGTTGTGTTCATCACAACATGTGTAAGAGAAAGAAATTCTCTTACACAGCGATTGGTGTTATAAAACTAAACAGACTTTTATGGGCAGCCATGCAAACCTTTCGCATACTAAACATTATTAACACCGCAGAGAATAGAGTTGTCCGTCAATGAAACGGTGTCGTGATGAAATCAAATTTGCTTGTAAATGAAAGTACATTGGTTAACTTTCCAGCTGATTTTCTTTGCCGTGGTTGCACAGAAGGTGCCATCAAGCTTGTAATTGCTTCATAAGATCTCATATGGTTTCAGATGATAGTACGTCAGATGTAATTGCTTGTTAGAACCAAATAGGCAACGGCCACGAGGGGTTAAATGCCAATTAACACAGTATGAGCGTGAGTCCGGATGCAGCCAGTTGACGCAGAGGGATAGCCATTTGCTCACTATTACTTAGGGCTCTGGGTTGACTCTGTGTTTGACTTGACAGGTCTGTCTGACCCGTCATCCTGTTGATTCTATTCTTGGTTCCTTTTTAAAAAAATAATAAATTTCTGGGATCTTGAGGTTAGTACGCTGTGACAACTCTCACACTGTCTGTTGAGTGTCAGTTTGCTGGCTCCTTTCTTTCTGAAATGACAGGGAGTGAGCGAGGACAGGAGGACTGCAACACGTCGAAGAGGAGAGTGAGGGTCCTAACCTTCCCCCACACTGTCCTCTCATCCTCGCCTTATTCTTGCTCTCTTTCACTGTCGCTCTCATGTTTTATTCTGAGAGTGTGGCTGCTGGTGCGTTTAGACTGGCTGATAGAAGGCGATCATACATGTGAATACTCTTTCACGTGCAGCATTGCATGCATAACTGCTTGTGCACAGACACGACAATGGTCCCCACGCCGTTCAGCACACAGATTCAATGCCACATACATGAAGTAATTACAGGCACAGATACACACATATTCGCTCTCAGTCTGGTGGAACCACTCAATGGCGTCCCCCTGACAGCTATCCAGTCGCAGTCTCTTCTTGCAAAAAACAGATAAAAGCTGTTTTTTAAAGTCTTTTCCCATGTCATCTCTCTCAACTCCTGTCTCTTTTCTCTCTGCTGGCAGTGAAGTGTGGGCGTTGGCAGGATGTGCGTGTGTGTGTGCCTCTGTGTCTGTGTGGATTTGTGTATTTTGTTATACGTGTTTGCACGCATGCTGGGAATCATCTTTTTATGTCTGTGCAGATGTGTGGATGATGGATTGAGAGAGAAAGCGCCAAGTACTGACTAAAGCATCCCATGTACTTGCGTAAGTCACGAGTAGAAGCAGTAAGACAGCTGAATACCATTTGTCCACTGATACACACACACATGTGCATTAAAACTGGAGCAAATTCCAGCTCTCAAAGGGTGAAAGGTGATGCATGCTCTGGATAGGTCGCTAATCTATCACAGACAACCAATCATTCTCATATTCACACCTACAGTAATTTTAGAATCAGCAATTAACCCAACATGCACGTCTTTGGAGACTGTTAAAGTACCAGGAGAGAACCCATGCAGGCATGGGGGCAACAGCTGGCCAGTGGTTTCGAACATAAGAGGTGACAGTGCAAAAACCCTGCATGCGCCTGTTTGTAGTCATCCTACACAGTTATTAATACTGGTACTGTGCCTGAAGAAACTGGATGCCCAGATGGACTAGTTCAAAATGTTTCATCTGAGTCATTCTGTGATTTCTATGGTATGGACTAGTCAACTGTGAACTTCTCAGTTGGATGCTGACCATACCATAATATCCAGTGAAAGAAAATGATCTCTAAAAACAAATATTGGAGCTGCGCAGCCGTAGCTTTTTGTTTTGGGGAAAAGTCAGAGTGAATGTCATGGATTCCTTTTCGTCTGTTGTGCTGGCTTGTTAGTTTAATGGCACGACTACTGCCAGTGAAAGAATTACTGTCACACAGATGTCGACTCACCCACCCCTAGTATCATCTGCACTGCGTAACAAACACATACACAGAATAAGAAAGGGTGCCATTTTCTGATATACAACCACAGATGGATTAATTACGAGCTTTAATCATCCCGTTATCACCAGTGTAAGCCATACAAGTGTAGACACACTACTGTGCAGACCTTAATAAACACTTGCTTAAATGATACCATAAATTATTACACTTGTCTTCACAGATTGCATCTTAAAAAAGGCTGTACATAGATGGTTTCAGTTTTTTTCCAGCGTTAGAAATATTTACAGACTGTCCTTTACAGACATGTTCAGCCAATCGCAAGACAAACACAGCTGTCATCACAAAATTTAAATAGATCTTGATAATTTAAAGCTTAATCATTTTCACAAGAAAGGCGAAGGTGCTGCGACATACGCCTTCGAGCGACAGCGAACGGGTCGTGGATATCAAGAAGATGTGACGCTCAGAATGGCATTCGCGTTCAGAGTTAATTAGCCTGGTGCCATATTTGGAACGAGGCGGGACAAAGAGGAAGAATTAAACAAGAATGGCACAGACAGCAGCTGGTACCTAATCCAATGAATGATTGTGTGTTATTAAAAAGCTCGCACCAGCAGTGAGATTAAAGCTTGAGCTTCGAGTCAGTTTTGATTAATAAGAAGCATGATTAATCAAGTCTGTCTCCAAAATGCACACAGAGATGGAGGGAACTTGGATACAGGCATGTATACAAACCCGCATCCACACATGCACATATATATGTACAATAACTTTGTTTGATCGTGACATTGGATGATATCCTTGACTACTGTAGCATGTGAAAGTGGGTCATCTGTGGCTCTGCCAGCAGGAGGTAATCTGTTCACCTCCTGAGATGTGAAATACTTCCTGTTTGGAGCACAGTTTCATATTTGCGTTTATGTCCTTTTGCTTTTGCAGGTCAGGTGTGGTTGTACAGGTGTTGATGTGGGTAAGGTTTTGTTTTTGTTTTCTTTGAGTAGGAAAATAAAAATAGAGGAAATATTTGATTTGAAATTGTTTATGGAGAAGGCCTATACTTTTTATATTTTGTAACTGTAGCTGAGTATCAGTCAATATTCCCTGTGATTCAAAAGCT
>NW_005187643.1:516714-552109 GCF_000239375.1 Pundamilia nyererei | reverse complement strand
TTTTTTTTTTTGGACAAGTGTGTGCAGTCACAGCAAATTGGAGGGTAAGAGGATGTCCGCTTAGAGTCAGCACCTTGAATCCACCTTCTAATGATAACATCTAGATCAGTTGGATGGTGCTGTAAAAGTTCCACATTAGCATCCTATAACGCTAATGTGGCTTTCTGATCCCACTTTTATATCTGTTTAATGAATGTTTTAAAAACCAGAACGAGAAGTTTTTCATTTTGCCCCAGAGGTAACTAATCCGATGCCTCAGCGCATTTGTCTCTGCCCTTGATTTCACTGTGTGAGCTCATTTGCTTTTGTCAGCCTGTCTGTCCTTGATTTGACCACAGGTTAGCCTCTATGTGTCTTTGTGCACAGAGTTCGTTCTCAGACACTGCAGGCCAAGCTTGTGTGTATTTGTGCGGGTGTTTTTGTCTGCCAACAGCAGCGGTCTGATCTTAGATCAATGCGTTTTACCACAGTAGCTGCATTCACACATTCCATTTCCATAAATGGGCAACAGTGCACAACGCAAATTACTGTCAGGCTGCAGGCTAGTTTAGTGTAATTACTCCCTTCTCCTTTTCTCTCCTCATAAAGCTATCCCTCTTCTCCTCTGCAGCTCACCTTCTCCTCCCCTTGTCATTTTGTCATTTCATTTCCTCCTTTTTTCCTGTTGAGTCATCTTTGCGCTTTTTCTCCGGTTATGCCATCCGTCACCTTCATCTGCGTCATGTCACTCCCACTTTTTTCTCATGATATTTCCTCATCTTTAATCTTCTCCCTTCTGTTTGTCTCTTCTCTTCTCTTCTCCTACTTGGCATGCATTTCTTTTCCCCTCCTTCTCTTTGTTATTCTTCTCCTTTCCTCTCACCTTTCCTCCCCATCATTGCGCTTCTCTCTTTTTATTTGCCATTCATCACCCCTACTCTCCTCTTAGCAGTATTCTCTTCCTTGGTTTGCCAATCATTCTCTGTTCTCCTCCTGTCACTCCGTTTCTCCTCACATCCTGCCATCCATGTCCTCTCATCTCCTTTCCTTTCCTGACTCCACTTCTTCAATCTTCCATTTAATCAATTCATCATACCAGCTTTCCTTACTGCCCCCACACTTGAATTTTCCATCTTATTTTCCTCTTCCATTTTCCTTCTAAATGTTTTCAGTTACTTGCCTAAATCGTCCGTAACAAATAAGTCAATTTTGCAGTAAAAATCAAAAGAAACTTTGTCTTTCCCTTCATCCCAGGCTGGCATCAACAAACATTTACTCTTTTGTTCAGAGACTTCCAAGGATCTCCATTTGTGTCAAGTTTAACTGAGTCTTGTTGACAAACCGCGTCCGTCAACTGACCAAAGCTTCTGGCCAGCTAAGAATTACTGATGCTTTCCTGCTAGCTTTGTTTTTGCACTTATCAGCTATTAAAGAGAATGTGTCAACCTCCACAGCCGCTAAATGCAACAACCAGCCATTTACTTTGTCCCCCTTTTAAGTGCTCAATGTTTAATGAAGCATATCACAGTCATTCTTTGTTTTTTTCCTTCTGCCAGAAGAATACCAAAACAAGACGTCTGATAGTTAAAATGAAACCAAGATCCGAATGATACTAAAAGACTGCAGAGTCGCAGTTCTGAGACACTTTAGAGTACGTGAGCTCGACAGTCGTTCAGCTCCTTTCACATTCACAGTCTTTTGATCGATTGCCAGTGAAAATTGACTGAAGCAGCCTTAAAGAGTGAATGAAATACCAACTTCTTCAATATGTCAAAACAACACTTTAAAGGAAAGGTTTGGATGGGAACTCATTGAGGCATAATTTTAAACAAAAAGCTTTGTCATCCATAAAATTTAACTTACAGAAAAGTGTAATATTGTGTATATCGCACGGACTGTGTATAAAAGATGGATATTGCAAACAGAAGTGGCCTAAACCTTCTATTGGTTGTAAAAGAAATCCAGCTGTATAGAAGTCAATAAGAGAAGGGGAAACCTAAACCATGGAGAACAAACACACTACTCACTTGTTTTTAATCCCTCATTGAATTTCTAATTCTAATTAGCTTAGTGTGACAGCGGCCAAGATTCAAGTCTTATTCAGCAAACCACAGGATATTTTTGCTATTATGATCCAATTTATGGTAAAATACACAAAAAGAGCAAAGTGAGAATTAGGGGCTGACCATCTTTTGATTGACAGGTTGTATTATCACATGACGGTCAGTTGATGCATTAGTCCAGACCTCGTCGTCTTTTAAATGCAGACTGTGGTGGGTCCTGTTTGTTCTGCTGAAACCACTCTGACCTTCTACGGCACGTCGTTCAGAAGATCTTTGAAGGTATCCCGCGCCTAGACATTATGAGCAGATGTTTATTTTGAGTTCCGAGCCTTGGATTGGACTTGTTTTTCTTTCATATCCCACACATGTTCGATTGGATTGAAGTCTGGGGAATTTAAAGGCCAGAACAACAACCTGAAACTAAAGAATCCACTTCACCTGTCAGTAATTTTAATCTTGGACTCATATTTCATATTTTTTTGCTCCGATTAGTAAAACTTGTAGTTCTATCGTGGAGTTTGCCAGCCGCTGTATAGACAAAGACATCCACACACTTGTTACTCTGTTAGGATTTAGCTGTCACTGATCTGTGTTGCCCGTGATATTCCCCACAGCAGCAGATATAACTGTGGCATCTTATTGGTGGGTTTGAAGGGAGGGGGTGTGGGGTGGCGGGTGGCAACTGGCTGTGAAACATGGCAAGAATTACCCAGACTGAGAAAAGAAAGGAGGGAAAAAATGAGAGCAATAGAAATGGAGGGCGAATGTATCTCCTGCTCTGCTGTAAGAAAGGCTTAGCGGGAATGATTACTGGTGAAAGCTAAATTGGCAATCTGCCCTTTCTTGTCTTTTGTGCCTCTGGTTTTCTTGGCCTGTCCTCGTTTTTTTTCTGTTGCTTCCCTCTATGTTTTACTGTCTCAGTCTACCTCACTTTGTCATTCTGCTTCTCTTGTTTTCTTTTTCACGTGTATTTTCACTTCCATTGTCTGTTTTTTCCTTTTGTGGTCTTCTCTGCCTGGTCTGCTTGTTTTTCCTTTTGCCGTTTTTGCTCTGTCGTCATCATCTTCTCTGGTCCCTCGGTATGCCGATACCGTGAGCTCCAGTTTAGCAGATAACGTTTTTATATCAAAAAGTGTTGATGTTGTGAACAACAGTCATTTCACTTACAGGCCTATTGTGTTCTGCCGAAAGGTAAAAACATTTAATCAAAAGCAATTATTTGGGCTGGTCGGCTGCATTTAAAGACGTAAGCCTGTTATAGGGAGGGATGATGAGATTGAGCAGAGTAACTGGGCTGATTGTTCTTTTCTTGACGAGATGCCTTTTCTGTACACATTTACAGAGCAAAGGAACTCTTTATATTTGTATATTTTGGTACGAGTGATGACATCAGCCTCTCGCTTTCCTGCACGTGGTTTATTTTTTTTCTCTTTCCTCCATCACCTTTAAACTTTCTTTCTTTTCCGTCTTGCTTCCTATTCGCATCATCTCAGACCTTAAAGGGTCAACAAGGTTAACCCGATCTCTGTTATGGATCTGCCTCTCGCTTCTATATTTCTTACTCCGCTCTCTGTTTTGTATCCTGTTTTCTTTTCACCTTTTTTCTGTGAACTTACTCCATCTCCAGCTGACCTTATTCCTGCAGTGTAGTGCAGGTTGGGTCATGTTTATTTTAGTGGCTGTCTGTAGCTGAGACCCTTCACCTCTTACCTCACACTCCTGTCTCTTCTCATTCCTCTTCCCGATGCCACTTAAGCCTCCATTTATCTCTGGTTCTTGGTGTCTCTCTGCGGCTTTTTGCTGCTGTTTTGTCAGCCACTCCCCCTCTTTTTTTTTTCTTCTCTTTTTTTAAACTTCAGGTTTTAGCTTGACCCTTAATGCTTTTGTGTTTTCTGGTTAATCTCCAGCCTTGCTCTCTAGTCGTTAAGAGCACATATTGGTACTGAAAGGAACTATCTAATTTTTAAGCTTTTGAATTAAAATGACTGAAATTCCTTTATAAAAGAAGGCATGGCAACATGCATATTTTCATACTATCATTTCATAGGTAATTGCATTTCAATCTGTAATGATGGTAGATTACAAATTACACATACCCCTCTTTTGTCTGATGGTTTTTTGACCTCTGGGCTCAAGTTTCCTACACCATGGAGTCTGTTTAAGGCAGATCTAATTCTGTTACAGAAATGACGCTGAATAATGAATTTAATATGTCGTGTTGAAGAGCTCATGATGAAGTATTCTTGGGCTATTGGCGTTCAATTAACAGGCTATTTTGAATTAAGAGTGATGTAAAAGACTAAAAAGCAGCAAATCTTCACATCTGAGAGGCTTCAGCTTGTAAAATAGTTACTTTTATCCAATAAAGGACACATTTTTCTGTCGATTACAGTTTTTCTTGATCACCTTGATGCAATTTTCACATGACGAATGTTTTTCTCTTTATTCTTAAAGCAGTTATCAAATCAGTAATGAACATTAGCATTTCAGATTCTCTTTGTATCCACTGCTATTACCCGACTAGAGATGTTTTGTCATTGTGTCGATGTACTTTTAATCTGAACCTCACAACTCACCAAAACAGTTTGTACTTTTGCCAGTCAGAACTGCAGAGCTCTCACTTACCGTAATGCTGTCCAGCATTGTGTTAGCGTTTTCAATCAAATCAGTTTGAACTCTTCTTTCAAATACGTATGAAAGACCAAGGCCAGTTGGGAAATTTCCCTTCACCTGAAAGCGAACACTAAACCTATGCTCAGAAGAAGAGAGAGTATGTGCTTCTGTAATTAAACATTATAGAAACACATACTCTCTCTGTGTCAGTCAGAGATGGATGCCATGACATCACTAATTTCACACGTGCATATACTGTACATATTCATGGTGTGACTATACTGTACAGTAGTTATGCTCCAAGTTTTCATTTTGGTGTCTGAACTCTCTTTACACTGCATTATTTCTATATTCTACTGCAGTACTCTTTTCAAAGTAAGTTTTTTTTAAAAAGTTTAAAAGGGTTAGGTGTCTAAGTCTTAAAAGTTATGGAAGGCTTTTATTCATTGGTCACAGCGTTGAAGGGATTGAATGACTTTGTATGTTTTGACATGTGGAAAAGGCTTTGATCATTTTAGTGCCTTTGGCACAGGTGAGTCTGTGTTAAGAGAAACTGTTTTGAGAACTGCATTAAGAGTGGTGAGAATCATATTCCTGATCAAATCCGTTGAGATAAACTGTAAATGGATGAAGACGGCATTCTGCACATTTTAGATTCATGTTTGGGTTCATCATTACACAGACCAAAGTAACAGAAACCAGCAGCTATTTTTGAGTGAATGTCTGGAGGGAAAACAGAATGTTTTATGGCTCAGTTGACTTCATCCACCTGTCATCATTTACATGTGCAACTGAATAAAAAAAGCAGTTAAAAAACTAAATGAAAACTCAATCATATCTGATGGGTTTGAGATTTTTGGCAGATGTAGTCCATCGTTTGCTCTCCACATACTGTGTTTACCTGTATGCAGCCAAAGCTACTTAAACATGGTTTGCCAATAAAATTTGTACTACGAGTGGATGCCAAAGGAACACCAGAAAGCTTCCAGTACCAAATATCTTGTCAATTGCCAACAGATTCTGAATACGTTTGTAGAGAAGTGAAGTCGCCTGGTTTCTTAGCTTGTTTTAAGTATAGATTTTAATTAATTTGATGTTAATTAGTTTTTTATTAAAATAATTAATATTTCAGGTTCAGGTTTATCCGTCCGTCCATCCATTCGTTTATCCATCCACTTTTTGTACATTTGTGGAAAAAATTGGATTTCCCTGGTCCCGTGATACCAAAGCTTTCCAGAGCCAAATCTCTCCAGCGTGTCTTTGTCTGCCCTAGGGCTTCCTCCCAGTGGGACATGCCCAGACATCTAACCTAGAAGGCACCCAGGAGGCATCCTGGTCAGATACCTGAAGCACATGAACTGGCTCTTTTCAATGTATAGGATTAGCGGCTCCCCTCTAAGTCAGCCCCTCTCCCTGTCTCCAAGGCTGAGCCCAGCCACCCTTGAGAGGAAGCTCATTTCCGCCGCTTATATCTGCAATCTCATTCTTTTGGTTACCATCCCAAGCTCATGACTATAAGTGAGGGCAGGAAGGCAGATCAACTGAGAATGAAATTGCTGGGATGTAAGTTAGTGACTCAAAGTCTAAGAGCTTTGTCTAAGTTGGAAAAGCGTAGAGTGTCCTCTTCTATTTATTACGGTGTGTTCAGTGAAAGTTGGGCATTTGAATGTTAAAATGTTATCATCTTTTGTGAGTGTTAGAGCTGCATGTATTTGTGCATTTATTTTTGTTATTGGAAGTCGGTTTCTATAAATCTGGAAGTGCCTTGCATGATTTTTTTTGACACGTTCTAGTGTTTTCTGAGGTGCATAATGTGATGTGTTTCATTAGAGAACATCATAAGCTGTCGATTTACATCTCACGGACTTTAACCACATTCACTTTACTTCTGCTATTCTCCTGTTTATCTGCCTCTATTTCATTTTTCCCCATCTCTCAGCTTGAACCCCCCCCCCCCCCCTTCTCTTTTAGCTTGATTAACTTCCTGTTCTCTCACTTTCATTCCCCCTGAAGTCTCTGATTTCATCTCTGTTCTTCTCTTACTGTTGTGCACTTTGTAAATCTGCTCCTCCATCAATTCCTCTTCTTTCTTCTCAATCAAAGAGCTGCTAGCTGCTCCACACATGCACAAAGATACACGTCAACATGCAAAACAAGCATGAAAAATAGTTGGTTTCAAAGAGTAAAACTTGAGACAAGATGGCAAGCAGACAGCGGCTGACGGTTAACGCCACATCCACATGAAAACATAACAGCACTCAGACTAACTCAAATGGGAACATGCACATAAACACAGAAAATCAGACACCTAATCATAAATTTACATGCACAGGACAATTGCATGACAATCTGTTTCGTCCCCTCGTTCTCATTCTTTCTCACTCTTGCTCTCTTTTTCTCTCCGTCTTTTTTTGCTCACGCATTCAATTTAGTTCGATTTACCATCCTGTCAGGCCTGTGATGCCCTCATTTCAGGCTAGCTATGTAAATATTATTGTTGAATCTAGGATGAGATGCAGTTCCCCGGCGAATCTCCTGCTGCTGTTTCTCCCAACAGTCTGTCACATGGGCCGACGTATAATCTATCACACTGACAAGCTATACCCCCTCCCACCAGCCCCTGCACCGGCGTCTCTTTCCTCCTCAACTTGATGCCAGCTGGGAGGGAGCAGACATGTCAGCACCTAGCTAATGCACCTGTAGATTTTCTCATTCCTAATTTAGGATTTTTGCAATCTGTCTCCTCCTTTTATTCCCCCAAGAGAGATTCTCTCAGTCTGGGATATTTTGCTCTGCTGATGTGCACTCATGTGTGGGATTATGTGCCTCAGGTTTGCAAAGCCTGGTCTTTATTTTAAGAGTGTGATTGTTTTTAATGCTATGTGTGCTTGAGTTTGGAAATGAGTGTCTAATGAATCTAGCTGAGATCAGATCTCAGGCTCAAAGGGAGAGAGTTCCGCAATCTGGGGGCCACACTTCCAAAAGCTTTGTCGCCTTTTGTTTTCAGCCTCATGTGTTGGACAGCAAGCAAGCCCTGGTCACATGACCTCAGGGACCTGCTGGGAATGTATGGATGTAATAGTTCACTTATATATGTTGGTGCTTGTCCATGCAGAGTCCTGAAAGTCAAGGTCAAAACCTTAAACTGGATTCAGAATTTAACGGGGAGCCAGTGCAGCTGAATCAGTAGACATGGGAAAACTTGGAGGACTTGGTCAGAAGCTTTGCAGCAGCGTTCTGAACAACTTGCAGATGCTCCAAAGAGGCTTTACATAAACAAGTAAACAAAGAATTACAATAGTCCAGACGAGATGAAACAAATGCATGAATGACAATTTCTAATTCGGTGCGCGATACAATGGGACTCAGCAATGTTTCTCAAGTGATAAAAACAGGAGCGAACCAAAGATTTTACATGGGCATCCAAAGTCAGAGCTGAGTCAATACTAACACCAAGGCTCCTGATAGACGGTTTTGCAAATGTAGCAAGTGGACCCAAGTTTTCCTGTACCAAACATATTTAAATATGCCAGTGTTTACATTTTTGCTGTAGACATCAGCTTTAAACACAAGTTTTCATTAAAAGCCAACCAAATTTCAATGATACACCAGTTCCTGCATAGACTCCATTAGATGTTGGATGGCTGGAAACTTTCTTCAACTAAATGAGGAGAAGACTGAAGTTCTTGTTTGTGCTCCTAAAAATTTTGTACCTAGTGTTATGTAATTATTTAAAAACGGCAGATTGTCTCCCAGTAGCAGGAGGTGCAGCAGACCAACCTGTGTGAATCCTTCTCTCTCATCAGAACACAAAAAAATAAAATCACCGAAGCGTTTGTTGCTCGTTGCTCCCCTTGCGTCGTTCCTTAGTGGCTCTTGTGCTGGGATCACCAGATATAGTTCTGTGTATTTGGACAGGTGCACGCTGGACAGCCCTAAGCCTGCTGTTTTTTTTTGTTTTTTTTTTTTCATTTCAGTATGAACTAACAAGATTAAAATGATTTATTATGCTGCCAATACCAGCTTTTCATGTTTATTTATAATTCATTTGGGTTAATGAGGCTGCATGTAGAGTTCACTCAGTGCACTATAGCTGTTTTAATTAATCTAGAGATGACGTGCAGTGGTTTTCGCCCCCCTGTGATCAATCGCAACCAAGACTCTTTGGTTGACTACAGCCTCTGTTACTTAGTGAGATTTAGAAGTGCTGGAAGGTAGGTTTCTTTAGCCGTTTAACCCGACTTTTAGTTTTCATTCATGCTGAGCTAATCTAATCCACTGCTGGACATGGCTTCATGTTTAACGTACACATATTGATATCACATGTTTCATTTAGCCCATTGCAAGGAAATGTCTTTTCTTTTAAGTAATATATTGTTTTAATCTCATCTCTCTAGGTTTGCATCCCTTGACAGATTGTAAAGTCGTGTGCGTGTGTTTGTGCGTGTGTTTGTGCGTGCGTGCATACGTGCTAAGAAAGGGCCTCTATTGATGTCATCTGCTCAGAAAATGGTTCCAGGAACTGAGAGCAATGAGAAAATGGGGAGAAAGCTGATTGAGTTCCAAAGTCAGTCAGAGCAGGAACAAATTGGAGTACATTAATGTTGGAAATGTCATTTTTGAAAGCTCAATTTATTTGTAATATTTGTAATTTTTCTTTTCAAATCCATTTTTGTCATGTAAATAAATAAACATATTCAACAATTAAAATGCTGCAAATTCTTTACAGCATAAATATCTGGAATATATATGAGCGTGTAATTGCATAGCACTACCTCTAATCCATGTGTGTTTGCATGTGTCTGTGTGTGCGTGTGTGCATGTGTGCGCATGTGTGCTTGCCATGTGCACCACTAAGGGACATGAGCACATTAAGATAATGTATCTTTCCTGACCTCATCTCTTTCTAGCCCAGCCCTGGCTGTGATCAATAACCTGCTGTGTGTTTGTGTGTTTGGTCTTTTTGTTTTTAATTATATATATTTGTGCGTCACCAGCACGGTTACAACAGCTACGTGTGCGTCTACTTGCCAGGTCGTTGTCATGCTAATCACAATGTGTTGAATAGATGAGCAGAACTTCCCATTTGTTTTAATGGGGCCTGTCTGTTTAGCAGCCGCTCGTTCTGTTTGTTTTCTTAGATTTCAATTAGAAGACAACACCTCAGGACTTGCAGTGGTGCAACTACACACGCATAAGCACACTTGCGCACACGTTATTGATAAAACGCCTCTCGGATAGAAATAAAGGAGCACAGATTACGTGCTTTCTTCCCTTCTATCTGTATATGAATCTATATGCATTGTATGTGTTGCAGCTGAGTGATTGCATTCCTGTCTGCTATCAATCAGACGCAACGCAGCGTGTACTAATTACAGTGTTGTATGATGATTTATAAGCAAAGCAGCAGCAGCTTAGTCACAAACCGCACTGTCAAGCACCACATGTATTTGTGTGTGTGTTTTCCTTGTCACCATTTAAGACCATTTTCAACATGGTGATTAACTTTTTCTTTTACTGTGAATATACAAACCATAACACAGCATTTGTGCTAACAGCTGTATCCTTTTAAGTTTGTGGCCACGTGCACAAACACAAAATAGATCACGTGCAATTTTTGTCATTAGGAGGCAAACTTGGAGTCAAATTACAGAATTTAACACTTGATCACAGTTAACAGCACTTTCTCTGCTATTCTACTCCTTTGTCTCCCCTATTCATTACCTGGAGTGGTGCCTAATTAACACTGAGCGAAAAATGTTTATCTAGGAACAGAAGATTAGCAGTTCTGCACCAAGGGCGTATTATTCAACGGTATAGAGGTATATACCTCTGAATATACTGCATGAATATCCCTTCTAACAAAAGACTATACGTCCTCTCAAATGCTTTCATTGCATTAGCTAATGTCGATTATAAAATGGAAATTACCCCTTCTGTGAACACATATCTGCAGGAACACAGGTTTTACAGGAAATTCTTATGTTAATTCAATTATCATGTGTTGATTTAATTTTCAGTGAGAGCCATTTATGGTTTTGATTCTCCAGCTGAAACACCAGCAGCGTGTGCATCTTATATCACTGTTCTTGATCATGTCTGCTGAGCAGCTGTTTTGCAAAGAAGAACAAGTTCTGTGTTTTTGATCAGCGATTCTGCCAAATGGGAAGTTCTGCTTACTCTGGCCTCACGCCGCCATTCGTTAGTGTTTTGAGTCACTCCTTTAACACCAGGGGAGCAGACTTTAAATTGCAACAATAAGCCTGTCTGCATAGTCATAGTCAACACTGCTGATATGCATCAAAGTTATTTAATCTTTCGCAAACTCTTTTGAGGTAATTTGAGTGCTATAGGAGTTCAGGTCAGAACATTTCACGTCTCATCTGGGGAATGAGAGCGAGTCTTGTTTGTTCTAAATTTAAATGCTTTGCCAAAATTGGATGTAAAAGAGAGATGCGTTTGAGTAAATGCTTACATTGGAACAAGCCATAGTTCAGCTGGAGACAGGAAAGAAGGATTGAAGCTGTATGAAGGCCAGTATAACAATGTTTGCTTTTGCCTCTAATCAGACAAGTATTTCCACTTAATTAAAATACAGTTTTACACATGTGACTTGAATATCGGTCTGGTTTGGGTGTTAAGGCCCTGAGTGAAAACCAGTTCTTTCTTTTCTGGGATATGTTATTTTTGTTTAGATTTTTTTTTTAACCTGACTGCTTTGCTGGGGGTCTGTTTGCTGCATGTCTTCCCATGTAGATTATTCAGTGCAGTGACTTGCAGAAAAATCTTTCTGAAACCCATTTTTGAAATGTGGAAAGTTATACTGTGAACTGTTTCAGACTCATTTTATAATCCATTTTCTAAAGGTTTCACTGTAGGGAAAAATGACTCTGCTGACGTTTTTTAGAAACTATATTCACCTCTTTCTGCTGAGTTCACAGTCCTGGCTTTTTATCAGGCTTCATGGTTATCATCACTTTCTTTCAATGCCAAGCACGAGCACACCAAAAGTTTCTGCTGGTGTTAATATCTGTTTTGTTATGAAGTGCTATAAAGATTGGTATTCTTAATGGTTTGCCCAGTAAACAATCTCTATCTGTATATCAGTATGCATAAAATGGGTTTGACTGGTAAACAGGTTCAAAGTAAAATAGGTTATAATGCACTAATTTGCAAAGACCAGAGAACTTAAAAACAGTTTGACGCCACAAATAGTGGAGACGTTTTTGATCATCGTCAGCACCATCTGTGCCATCAACGGCTACATTTTGATGACGTTTGGTAATCTTCAGGTCTGTTTTCATTTATGCAGCTGCAATGGAGCAGTTGTGGTGGCTCAGAAAGCTTCTGGATGTGACAGTGCTCTTGCCAGGGTGGCTGGTTTTCATTCTGAGCTGCAAAACGCTGTATGTCAAGCATTGTCATCATCAAACCTACTCAGATTAAACAAACAAGTAGCGCAAATGTCAAGCATACCAAATCATCTGAAAACTCAATATTAAAAATTCTTCCTAAAGTTCAAAGACCAGACGTCGTTTGAAATGCAAATAACTAAGTTAATGTTTAGTGGAAGTGGTCATATTTCTGCTACTTTAACCACCAAGGCATCGGCAGTCTTTATGATGTTTCATTCATAGTCACATCAGGTGAAATATTCAAAATTACTGTGATCTTGTTGCCTTTGAAATCTTTGATTGAAAATCGGAGACCAGGTCTGCAACCACTCGCAGTCAGTTACTATCTTCAAAGTGAATTTGATTCATCAAGATGGTGATTAAATTGCAATAAGACAATCAGTCTATTAGTGATCTAGCATTTTATAATTAAATCTTTGTTCCAGATCTGTTACGATCTATATGTACAGTAAGTGACATTAACTTCATGCATCCAGTTTCTGGCCAGAACCTCACAGAATTTCAGAAAGTCCTCCACAAATAATGATCTAGGTGCTGCAGGATGGTGATACAACTGCAAAATTACATAGGTTATCAGCAGCCTTGTTTTTATATAGGAACAGAGCCCAACCAGATGGCAACCAATTGACTCGAATTCCCAGTTGCAAAGGGGTGCATTGTATACGAGTTGCGCTCATCTGCACAGATTGACTGAGATTGATTGCAACATGTTGGCAATCTGTCTGTGTTCATATACAGTTTTAGACTGCAAAACCTGAAGTCGCTCCAAGTCGGACTGCTGTTGCTTTGAAACAGTTTGCCTCCTACCACTTGGCTGGTGGTCACCTGTTTCCAACAGCAAAAGGAAGTTTCAGTGCAATCACCAGTTGGTGGTAAGGAGCTTCCCATCCTATTTGTACACTTGAATGTGGGTAAGAGGAGGTATAAAAACTAAAGTTATGGTTCAGTCACACAAATCTGACACTGTCTTTATTCCTAATACCGATGTAATTTCCCATTCCTAACCTTTGGTTGGTTTCATACTGTACACTGCAGGCGTAGTTCACTGACTGTGCGAATATGAATGACATAATGGGTAATGCGCTGTTGACATTGTTGGTATGAAATGAACAAATTAGTTCCTGCTTAGCATTTAGACATGCCATCTGCTTTTCTAAATAGTATCAGGCCATGCTCAATTGATTTCCATAGAAGCGAGACAGGGCCGGCAGTGCACTAAGTGCGCTGAAGGTTGTGTGTTAAGGCACCGATTCTCATTACGTTGAATGCAGCGGCATACTTTTACAAGCCAAAATATCACAATAAAACTAATTACGCGGTGCTTGGAAATGTCACACAAAGGCTTGTTTGTCCATACAAGAGCAGGAGTGAAATTTAAAAAGCTAGAAGAGCAAATTGCAACTGCTCTGAAGGTGCTGTGGTAATTAAGTATCGGGGTTTTTAAATGGACAAATTATCATATAAAATACATTTTGACCTTTTATTTATTCTGAAAAGCTTGATTGAACATGGGTGGTTTTTCACTGTGGCTAAAAACACATTTAACACATTCACACCTGCAAGCCCTGCCGCAGTGTGATAGTATAATTATGTGGTAATAACACATAAAAAGTGAGTCTGTACCTGCAGAATTGATAGTTGTTTCGTACATGATCCACTTTCTGAAGCACAGTAAAAACAAAAGAACAAAAGAATCATTCAGATTTTATAGAGCTGTTTAAGGCTGCCGCAATTCTGACATTAGCTCAAGTACCCACAAGTATGCGAGTACTTGAGAGAGAAAACAGTTTTGTTTAGTTTTTATACCATTAACAGATCATGTGACAAACATGTTGTTTCCATACTGCAGCTCTTAAACAATAGGCAGTTTGTCTCCAGCACTCAATGGATTCCAAAACAAGTGCATTGTTTGCAAAAGGTCACTTCACCCAAATAACTGGAGAGTTGTATCCTTTCACAGTAGTAGTTACAATATAGTTACATATATATTTATTGTTATTACATCATTGTAACCGGTTTGAGATGAATTAATCTTTGTGACATGTTGGATGAAACCAAATGAAGATACACACTGTGGTCATAAGGGGATGGTACTGTTCGCAGTACTGTGATAAATTAAATAAAACATTTTTTATGTGATATAAAAGTTTCATATTGTGATATTACTGATATAGCAATACCGTGCATTTATTTTCCTACAGCGAAACAAGCCCAGGCATGTCTGAGAGGAGGAGCTGCATGTCAGCCTCTGATGAAGTGTCAGTAAAAAGGAACTTACTCAAACAACTTCCAGTGAAACACAGTCAGTTAGAAAATGTGCCAGAAAACTGTTCCAGCTATAGGTGCAAACTATAAACTTGTTTCACCACTTGAGACAAAAAACACCGAGTACGCAGGCCAGGAAGCCACAGAGGAGACTGGAGAAGCTGGTGATGTGTGACCCAAAAGTAAACAAATGACTCAACTGAGCATGGGTGGGGCACTCGCTAGTTACACTCCTTATAACAGGAAGACTAAATGGTGGGTGGAAATTACTGATGCAGTTACATGGTGGAAAGGCAGCATCTGGTTAAAGACCTTGACTGAAGATACAGCATCCAAAGTGTAAAATATTTGTATTATGTGCCAATACAGTGGAACCCCAACTTACGAAATGAAAAAATGGTAAATGGGTTTCAGAAAGATTTTTCTGCAAGTCACTGCACTGAATAATCTACATGGGAAGACATGCAGCAAACAAACCCCCAGCAAAGCAGTCAGGTTAAAAAAAAAAATCTAAACAAAGTCTTTCGTAAGTCAAAATTTTCGTAAGTCGAAGCACCTTTTTCCATCGCCTTTTGAGTGAGGCGATAATGGCTGACGACACGCTAAAACTAAAATTTACATTTACGTTAATTAATGTACGGGCATTTTCGTTATGCGGGCATTTTGCCGTACCATGGGCAGAAATATTGCCGTTAAGTGCCTTTGTAACTTGAATTTTTCGTTAAATGGGGTCTTCATAAGCCGCGGTTCCACTGTATCATTCTGCTCCAGAGGAGGCAGAAGGTTAAGTTACATTTTTGTTAAAGTGTTAAGCAGTTGTGTTATATTTAAAATTTCCAGGAAAAACACTATCTACTTTTATGCTTACACTGGGCTTATGCTCTGTCACTACTATTGCAGTATAATGCTGATGCTGCTGGCATCTTGTAGCTGTAGATTCACACTTTGTATTAGGTAGCCTGTCATCAGTGACAGTAACTCATTGGAAAGGAAGGATGGAAAATGCCCTTATTTTTTTCATGCAATAACAAACTGCATGCAGGCTGCTGCCTGCAAACTGCAAGCTGCGATCACTGATAAAACCTTCAGGTTTGTTTTTTTTCCTGTATTGTCACGAATATCATTATCTCAGACTCCCTTGAAATGTTGGGAAATAGCTTTGAGGCTATATTGTCCACCCTTAGTGTGGGAGGATGCTCAACAGAGACCCAAAGTGTCTGTTACATCAGCAGCAGCAGCCTAAGCTGCTGATACAAGGTAGGATGGATCTATGCTTTCATGTTGTTTACACCAAATTCTGACTCTATCATCCGAATGCAGCAGAAATCAAGACTTTGCAGACCTGAAAATGTTTTTCCAATCCTCTATTTTTTCATTTTTGGTGAGCCTCTGCCATCTCAAATACCATGTAATTGGCTTATTAGATAGCTGTGTTAACAAGTAGTTGAAAAGGTGTACCTATTAAAGTTAGTGAGTGTACATTGTTACCTTAGTAGTAGCTAAGATCAAAGAGGGCGATGTGCTCACAGATTGTCCTCAGCTTGACCCTTGAGTTTGCCTTATAATGAAAAACCACAAAAATGGTTAATATTCGTGGTAAATTGATGCAAAATCATAGAGTAGCAGCCGTGCTGCTGACAACCATCCATTTTCTACCCATTCCCTTTTAGTTTGAATATGTGAGCGGCACCTGTTATAGACTGTACCCTCTCCAGTGCGTAGCCTGTCTCTCGGCCAAAGTCTGGGACAAGCTCGAGACATCTACCATCCTGAAAATGGATGGATGTCAGCTGCCTGTAGATACTGCAGCAGAGTTCCTTTATGTTATGACTGGTTGTTATGTTATGAAAAAGTTAAACTTGTCAAATCTGCAGAGTGCTTTTCTTTACATTAAGTGGCACTGAGCTCAGAGTATGACTAAAGCTAAGTCTTTCCAGCCACCTCTTGGCTGCATCTAATTGACTTGAAAGTTTAAAAAGGCACTGGCAGTTTGACAAAAGCATGCCCTCACCAATTACCATCAAATTACCTTAGAGCAAAGCACTCAACTCTCTGCAGCTGGGTAGAAGGAAGCTGTGGTCGCAGTGGGCAGCATCCAGGTGTGAAGTGGATGTTAGATTGAATAAGAAAGCTTGGCTGAAAATGGGCAAAGATGCACGGCAAATCCTTTGTGGAGTAATTACAGATAAATAATTCACGGTAAATAATTGAGACATCAATTTACTTCTCATCTGAGCAAATCTCCTGCCAGTTGAACCGTGGAAGAGAAGCCAGCACTTACACTCGCTAAGAACTATAAGGCGGATCAGGACATAATGGACGGGCAGTGGAGCAACTCTGCCCGGGCTATCAAACCTCGCCAGACTCATCTGACAGGTGGGCGCATATGTCATTCCTCCGCAGAGCCCCGGCCATCACAGGTGCGTTTGTTTTCTGCCAGACAACTGCCCTCTAGGGTGGATATTTAATTGTAGCCTCGAGCCAGTGTTGGCGCCGGTTGAGATAGTCGAGGGTCATGCAGGTCGATGAGGCCAGTGTGGCTTCTGACAAACACACATGACCAGACACAGACATACTAATCTGTGTATACACACACATCTGTGTATTTATCTGCTTTAGAAAAGCACACAACCACATACAGTAGAGGCACGTAACACAACTTGGCACACACACACCAGCTGGGAGGTGGTGACAGGTCACAGAAGAGCCATTTATCATATGCTACGATAAGAGAGAGGAGTAATAGGGAAATAAAAAGGTGGTGCGGGATGAACAGAAAACTGATGGAGAACCCTGCTAAATGTGGATAGAAATTCAGCAAGAAAACAAAGATGGAGGTACCGATAGGAAAGGGGTAGAAGAAACGAGGAGATTGGGAGCAGAAAGACTAGAGTGTGCACAGGTAAAGAGCAGGAGAGTCACAGAGTGAAAGAGGACCTGCAGTAAAGAGAGAGCAGGTGGACAAAAAAGCTCAAATGAGAAAAAGACTGTGTGAATGATTATTGTTAGACGCACACGATGACAGATAAACAGTGTTGTCTCACTTTACTGTGAGGGACATTTCTGCACAGAGCTTTCAATAGGAGACTTGCTTAATATAGTACATAAAGAAGGTAGTGTACCTCACACACAGTTGGCTCCCAGCCCTGCATCTTGTGTGCTGCTGTTGTTGGTGGAGATGTGGCGACATCTAATAACAGGGATGTTATGCTTCTTTGTTGAGATAAGCTTTACTCTACTGTTGGTCCTCTTGGACAGAAAGCTGAGCTACTTTCTTTATTTACTAGAGAGCAGAAAATAAAACTCAACAGGAAAAAAGAAATCACAAGATAATGGTAAGGGCAGGGAGAGATGGGGATGGGAAGAGCCATGTATGATATTTAAAGTGCCGTGGTAATGAATGAAAATAAGCAAGGCAATAACGGCAAAGCTTTGCCAGTGGGATAGTCACGAGTAAAGTGCCTTGTGTCCTTCTCTTTCTTTCCTCCACTTCATGTGAGTAAGGAGTCTTCTGTTACTTCAAGCGGATTGTTTTTGCTTTGCATTTTTGAGAACGAATACCCTCTAGATTTCCTGACATTTTCCTCCAGCTAGCTTTTTATAAACACTCTGGAATCTGTGCAGGGCGCAGTGTTTTATTTATTTTTTTATTTTCCTGCCATAATGAAGGACAAACATGACTGTTAGTCATAACCTTTCTCTTTGTAGTGGAACCAGTGGCACATCAGAATATACTAACTAGGAAACAATTGAGCTTCAAGGCGATTGAACAATAGCTGGTATTTAACGATTCATGGGCAGATTTTAGTCTTTCATCCATTTATTCTCCTTTTTTTTTCCTGTTAAGAAATGCCAACATACTTTCTTTACTTCACCATTTCCCCCCCATTGAAAATGTCCTGAAGACTGTAAATTCACACTTAATTATTGACTACTAATTTGATTAGAATGTACTTAATGATTAACATTTAACCATCACAGCTACCATCAAATTACCATGGCTTTTTAGTACGCTGCTTCGGCATTTCATTGAGGTATCTGATGTAGTTTTTATGCATTCATGTTGCCAAAATTTCAAAAAGCATGCAATTTGTTTTTTATTAAATAAATAAAACAATCGCAATTTGGAAAATTGTGGCTACAAGATCAATAAATACAATGCTTAACACATTTATTAAACCAGCTGCCATTAAGACAAACAAATATTTTAGAAAACTGTTGAAAAGTTGTTTTGAACTAAAATTTATGTAATTTATCGGACAAATAATAATAAACTGAATCCATGTTTTCATTTGATTGGGCAAATGAATCAAGTACAGCATTTATCACCAAAATGAATTTTTCTGTTCAGGAACCCAAACAACTTACTGTAATTTGGCATCTTAATCAAAAAATAGTGCTTTTTTTATTTTTTACAGCTTTTTTGTTAAACGGTAAAATTGGAGAATTCATCAATAACAACAATAATTATATTTTAGCATTAAAAATATAATTTTGTTTAAAGAGCTTGTGCATGCTGGTGGATAAACCTTTACATAAACATTTCGTTGGACAGTACCTAATAAATTTGTTAACCTATAGTCATATAATTCCTTAAATAATGTTCATTCTCAACAAGTTTAAGGTCAATTTTTTTATGATCAAACTTATTAGGCTAAATTTGATCCCTTTATTACCTTTTTTATTGCCCTCCGTGCACAGCCACTACCGTTTCACCATCAGCTCCATATATAGTTCCTGTGTGATCATAAATCTTACAATGGCATTTACTGGCAGATGATAATGACACACGATGAAGGAATCACACATGAAAAAATGTGACCTTCCCACTGGGTTTTTTGAAGAATGCAGCATGTGTTTCAACAAGACCAGACAGATCCTGACATTACAATCTCTTTGCAGAACCCAACAGTGCTACTGGGTATCTGCATTCTATGTATTCATTATTTCAATAATAAGAGTTTCCTTTCATTCCAGACTTGGTGGCAGTCTGTAGATTGCAAATAGCCGTTTTAACCAAAGTCTTATCAACTTGTGGTTGAAAAATATTACCTGGCTGCACATATGGCACCTCAGGCTGATCCACAATGGCATTTTTCACTATTTTAACGAATGATAGATGAACCCATCAAGCGCCAAGAAGTGTGCGTAGGGGGGCTGTGGTGGTACACTATATCAAAAGAATTGTCTGAGCTGAGAGGTCTTGTGTGTTACTTTGTGTAAAAATGCCATCCGACTCTGCACACTTTATTCCTCACTGTAGTGTCGTTCTCTGCTGCTTTTCCGCTGGCTTCACCTAAACAGGTGCGACATAGCATGCGCTTGATCAGCAAGGTCACTCGTGGGCTGTGATGGACCTCTCTTTCTGTCGCTATTTAGTTGAGAAATTCAGTGTGGGCGACCCTTTATGCACTTTCAAGTAGCACTTCATTGACATTTGGACCTTTTCAGAGAGGATTTATGGGAGGTGTGGGTTTGCTTTTCTGAGTTGCTCTGGAAGATTTAAAACAGGGAGATGACAATATCAAGCAAATAGGGGTCAAGGCAGGTCAAAACTAGGTCAGACATGTGCGTGAAGTGGATTAAAGAGAGTATGTAGGCACAGGGGGTAGTAGCTGATAGTAATTTCTTTATACAGAAGCATTCAGAGCTTACAGGGCACATGAAAATGAGCTGTTTTGTTTTATTATTTTTTTAAATGCACAAATGCTTTAGCTTTGTCAGACAAAGAAAATCGCAAAAAGACATGCAAAGTGAAAACTGCTGACACCTGCTTCAGTTTGTGGCCTGCATTCAAACCTATGGTAATGTCATGGATAGGCCAGCGTGCTGAGAGCTTAACCAGGACTTCAGTCTTGCTTATGAGTCAACTCAGCGCACATTTGAGAAACCCCTCAGCTAGTGTGGTGGACAAAACCCAGGAAAGGCAAACACAGGCAGCTCAGTTAGAGCAGATAAAACGAAAAAGGGAGGAAGTGAGGATGGAATAAGAGAGGGATAGATGGGAGGAGGAGAGGAGAGAGCAGCGGCTTGCAGAATGAAAACAGCATGTAACGACAAACAGATATGTAGTAATGATTGTGTGCGAGTTTTTGTGTGTGCGTGCGTGTGCAGCCTGTTTGTCCTTGCTTGCCTGGTTTATCATTAGACTGCACATTGCAGCTGTGCATGGAGAGCATTGGTGCATGTTTTAGAGACGATAGAGGGGAGTGATATGAGGAGGCGGGGGAAGAGATCCAGCGAGGACCTCAGTCTCCAGACCTTTGCCTTTGTATCTCCCCAGTTTCCTCTGTAGTTCTCTCTCTGCCTCTCAGTATTCCTGCATCCCTAGCTGTGCATTTTGGTGAGCTGTGTTTGTCATGGCTAAATGGGAGCTTGGCAGCAACACATGCCAGCTTTGTTGTTCTTTTCTGGAAGCTGCAGGGGGAAACGAGGAGCGGGGGAAGCAACTGAGGGGGAGAAGAAAGGCAGGATTGCAGGAGACCTCAGGACATGGTGTGCGCCACAATGTGCAGGCCATGGTAACAATAGAATTACAAGCATTGGCATAAACTCATAAACTCTTTCAGTGTTCCGGGATTGTAATTCTCACCGCGCACATGGAACTGTGATGCTAAGTGAGTGGAAAAACACACGAGCAGGGTTTGAGATGTTTCCCGTGCAAGGCTGAATCAGTACAGCAAGGTGCTAATGTGGCATTCAGCATCTTATTGGATGTACTTTAAGATATCTTAGGTTGAGAAATTCATCTAACTTGACATTTATGTCTTTATTGGTAAGAAATGAAACCAATGTAGAGTGATGATGCATTTTATTTCAGCACACAGACACAATAAAAGGAGTTCCTGTTGTCTGTAAACCTTCCTTTGCTACATTGTTTTTCATTGTTTCACTGTGGATGAAGCAGAAAAGTGATTTCCTGTTGATTATTCTCATAATAGTCTAATTACTGGGTCTGACCATGCAACAGTGTTGCAGTCATTTCTGAGCCCATAGTGAAGATGCTGCTTTACAGTTTACTAACTCTGTTGGTTCAAACTGAGAACACACTATACAATATGCAAGCAGTTACCACAAGGCTCGGGCTAGCTGAAGCTATAGTTTCAATTCAGATGTCTGACTATATCAACATGTCTGAATGGTGACCAAGAACACATTAAAGACTGTAATTTGTAGGAGTTTGAGACCAAATAAACCATAAGCCCCTTCAAAGTTGGTCAAATTCCAGTTCGCGTGTGTCGCAAAGCTGCCGAGAAACAACTTGGAGGAAAACCGATGCAGTATGAGAAGGATTACTACAAATGGCAGCGATTCATGCAGTTTGGGAGCATATGTATTCCAAATGTGGGAAACACAGAAGACGTATGATAATTTAAAGTTAGTATTGTGCTGGGCTACCGTGATCCACCAGAACAGCGCGTGATTCTCCAAGTTTTTGAAACGGCATTTTTCTATAAATGTTTTCCTTATTTGGTGTTTTGGTGATGGTGCAGGGTAGCACTGTCCGATATGTTGACCACAAATCTCCTATAGATGTTTAACTAGGTTGAGATCAGGAGATTGCAGTGGCTGCGGCACATAATTTGCATCATTGTCTCCTTTCTCAAACCATTGAGTGATCATTCATCCCCTATGTATGGGAACCTTTCATTTTGGAAAAGACCCTTCCCACAGGGATACAGATGTTTCCTCACACGATAAAGGTGGTCACTCAGAACAACTTTGCACTGATGTGCGGAACCAAATCATTTTTCCAGATCCACTCCCTGTAAGGGTCGGAGGTTTGAGTTTTCTTTTCTTTTCATTTTGTCACCAGTCTTTAGGACAGCGATATCAAATTCATGTGTGTTTGAGAAGTAAAGTCTGCATTTGACATCTGAGACAAAAGCAGCTCTGAAAGCTATCACCAGGGAGGAAAATGTGGTGCATAATAATTGCTTAGTTTTGTCTTGGCAGTTGTCTAGGTTACCCCTGTTTCCTGTCAGGGGTTAATCACGGATATGCAGCTCTGACCCTGACTTGAATGTGGTGAGTTTGACTCATGTTTTTAGCTAAATAATACGCTTAATAAACAAGAAAATGGCAAAGCTTGCCTAGAAAGAGCTAAGTTCTACATTTAACATTTTGCCATAAGACCGAGTTTATGCTAACATTATCCATGAATAAAAAAAATACATACTCGATGATGTGCTTCAGGCGCTTTGGTGAAGCAAAGTTTTGGTGTAAAAATCAACTTTAACAAGAATGCAAGGCAGCACCGCGTGGCAAGAGGCAACACCAGACGAACACAAACATGTCTGCGAGCTCAGATAAATCACTTGGCAACAAAAACGCCATATGTATTCCTTGTTATTGTTGAGATGAAAGATAGTCTTTCTTCTATTGTGAAGTCCCATAGCAGTGGAACGGAGTGCAGTGCTTGGCATCTCAGATTCATCAATCCCTGTGTCTCAACCTCCTGTGTTGCATGTTTTATGATCTGAGCAAACTGTTAACTTCATTTGTTGGATACACTGGGTTTGTCTTTTATGTAAAACAGCACTATTACCAGCTTTGAAAGAAAATAGAATTTTCTACAGCTTTGAATGTATTTGCTGAAAAAAACTGATTTTGAACATGTCCTCAAGGGCTCAAGACTTGACTTGTGGTAGCCTTAAACAGCCTTAACCGCTAAAACTACTCTGTCAGTAAGTAAACTATTTATGATCCACATCTTTGAGTTCAAGTTGACAGTGTAGAATTGTGGTGTTGAAGCAATATTTATTTTTTAGTGGGTGAAAAATAAAACACTTGGCTGTTTTCATTTATAGATAGGCGTATAATTAGTTTGACGATAAAAATCGACAAATAAAGGATCGTGTTCAAACTTCCTCTTCAGTTGTGATGCTACTCTGCTACATGTAAAGTAAACAAGAGCCTCTACCAAGTATGTGAGTCTACCATTGCTGCATTGCTCCAGACGGTTTAAAGGAATTCTGAAGCACAGCTGCGTTGGTAAAAAAAAAAGTCTTTATCACAAAGGTAAAGGAATTTGAATACATGATGAAAATACTCAAATACAGTGAAGATGCTGCTGTTTGATGTAAATAAAATCTACTTTTCAGATGCCATTTTAGCATGCTGAGTCTGCCTAAACACGTTTACAATCATTAAAATGTTGAAGGATTTCTGGGCGAGGGATGGAATAAACCGAAGAGAGGAAGGGTAGCTGTGCACGAGCCCACAGACTACTTTCAGTGTCACAGCAAATGCACTTTCCTGACTGTAAAGTCGCTGCACACACACTCACGCAAGCACATACAGACAATGGCATTGCCTCGGGGAACGCCTGGCTGACTTAGGCCCCCGACTCTGTTCCTCCTCATTCTATATGCCACTTTTTCCCCTTTTTTCTTTTGCCTGTCACATCCACTTTCTCTTTTTATCCGTCTCCATCTATTTCTCACTGTCTTGTGGGCCGTTTCTGCCTTTTGACCCTGTTTACTGCCTTTTCCCCTATTATTTCTTACTCTTTAGAGCCCTTATTTAGTCTCTTTTTGTTTCATTGATTCCTGTGTTTTTCATCCATCTCTGTTAATCTGCTTCATTCAGATTCTCCCCATTTTTCCCCTCCCTTTCTTGTCCCCCATTAATTACCCATCCCATGTGTTTTATCTTTCTGTCTCTCTGTCCCCTGCCTTCCTCCCGGGCCCTTGTGCTTCCTTTTTCTCTTTCCTTTCTTTTTCAGGCTTCTCCATCTCTTTTTCTCTCGCTACCTTTTTCTGCCTCATTCTCATTTGGCCTCTCATCTTTGCCCCTTCCGTGTCATCTTGCTCATTAATTTTCTCATCTTTAGCTGTCTGTCTTTCTGTTTCTCTACTGCCTAGGCCTCTGTCTGCTGCTGGCTTACCACGCAATGATTTCATTAATTCATTATGGTACCCAGTCAAAGAGGTTTACGTGAATATTTCCTCCATTCTCCCTGCCTGACTTTATATGGTGGCCTTCATGTGGAAAAAAATCAAACTATGAAACAAAACCAAAAAAACCCAAAATAAATAAGTTTCCTGTGGAAATGCATTTGTTACACAATGAAGTTGAAGGCTTGGTATTATCATGTGTGCTCAGTGTTCCATCTCATATTATCACTGTACCGACATGCCACCTGTCAATCAAAGTTAGGCTGCGCTGTGGCTTTTTAATCCTCACATAGTTTTACTGTTGAAATGTCAGCCTCTGTGGTTGGAGCTTCTTCCTCTGAGGCACTCTTATGTTACAAAATAACAACTTTACCTTTTTGAAAAAAAAAACCATGGTAACATTGAAAAACACATTATTCTGTGGAAAAGCTGCAGACATGCTAATGTCACGTGTAAATATAACACAGGTAAAGGTCAGAAACATGCCTTATATTAGGTTCTATGACAGGTATATACTGTATAGTGCATTTTATTTTTTGCAACATTTCACAAGCCTGCATCTGTCCTCTGATTCACTTTCTTTCACAATACTTTTTCCTCTATTTTCGAGTTTGCCCCACTCATTTATCTTACTCTGCTTCCATTGTTATTTTCCTTTTCCAGTCATTCTTTGCTCTTTGCTTCTCCTTTTCACCTCTCAGACTCTCTCTTTCTCTGCGTTGAAGCAGAGCAGCATAAAGGGCATTAATGGACAAAGACAATCACTGTGAGAAGAAAGAGAAGAGAAACGAGTTAGTGTAGGAAGTCCAAAATCTAGAGAAAAGGGTGAAACGACAGATTTTCACACTGTGGTTAGCTCTTCAGCTCACAAACTAAAAAGACAAACAACTGCCGAAACTGTTGTTTCTCATGTTGTTTTACCAACAGCAATTTTGAAGGTCAAGAAAAAAAAGTCTTTTAAAAAGCTCAGAATAGTGGAAAAATCTAGGTCTGCTGAGGACGATCATAATGGAGCTTTCAGCTTTCAACACACACTTTAATGCAGGATCTAATGACACTGAATGATGCATACATCTTGCCATAAATACAGAGAAAAAAATTGCATTGCGACTCACACAATGAGCATGAGGCGTGGAGAAAGCTTTGTTGAGTACAAAACATGTAATACAAGTTGATGATTTATGAATGTGTGTGCGTTTTTTGGTGTAAAATCATGTATTTATCATACAACATGCCAGGATATTGATATGGTGCATTCTGTCACAGATTGGAACTGCGATTTTATTAGAGCCATTTCGCTCAGCGTGGAATGCAATGAACCAGCGAGATTGCTGTTATCGCGCAGTGTGTAGTGGCCATAAGAGAGAGATTTACTGTCACATTCGAAGCAAAAGAACAACTCAATAACAACTTGTGCCACAAAGACACAGCAAACAAAAGACACCATATTTAAAAGCAGTTGAGGGAATGAAGGGAGGAAAAAGAGGAAGTGAGAGGAGGGAGGATGAGCGTGTTGGCTGCTTTCAAGGCTCACAGGAGCGATTTTCTCCCTCAATAGGAGTACTTAAGGCTCCATGGATTATTAATGGTCTATCTCTGAGGAGCAACCCCCCCATCCTCCTCTTTCTGTTCACGTCACTGTTCTCTTTTTTCCCTTTTCCCTCTCCTTCCTTCTTTGGCACTCTTTTGCCCTCCTGTGTGTGTTTTCATTTATCTCCTCTTCTATTCTGCTCATTGTCTCTCTTTCTGCCGCCTCCTCCCAAGTTCATTTCTGCCTTCTTCCTCCTCAATTCCCACTTCAGTTTCCTCTTCTCACGTGCTCTTGACCCACCGCTGCCTCCCAAGTTCATCAGTTTTTCACTTATTCCCCTATTTTCAATCTCCTCTTCCATCTAATCTCCATCCCCTCTCCCCTAGTCCATTCCAGCCTCGGTTCATCTTTTTTTTTTATCGTTCTCTTTGTCTCCCCTTTTCAATACCTACCTCAATTTCATCTTCCTGTCCAGCTCCTTCTCCTTTCGCTCCTTATGCAGCCTATTCTGCAGTTGATCTTTATTCCTCCCACCCCACATTTCATTGTCAGTGGGCTACATTTCAGACTTCTATTGTAAATTTGCCTGTGTCACATTCCTGATGGATCTCGCAGAAACTCTGGCTAATAAAGTACCTTACACAGTCAGTGTGATTGGCCAGTGGGGTTCTCACTGCATATCCATGTTTAAACAAATTGACATTTTGACACCAAGTAGCTCAGGCTGGTGCTCCTTATTATCCACCCTGGCCTTCCAAGTTCATCACATTATCTGTGAGTGACTAGGGGATGTTCAATGACTTTTTACTCCTTCCACTTTGTTAGAGGATACTACTTTTCTTTTCAAAGCTCTCCGTTAGTCTTTTATGGTCCGTCTCCACGGTGTCTTTTAAAAAAAAAAAACAAACAACTTGTACCACTGTCATAGACTGTATATAAAAGATGGAAAGGGCCTACATGGTGGCACTTATTTGGTTTGCAAAGTGTGACAAAGGTGTGACATGGTGACAATGATTTACAACGAGCCAAGAACTCGTCAGGGAAGAGTTTATTGAGGTCACAGAGTAAGGGACGTGAAGGCTGTTTTCCTATAACTTTTATACAACTGAGAGTCTCTTTGCAAGCGGAGAAGTTTCCTCCTACTGGCCGGTGAAGACACTTAAACCTTCGTTTCATTTTTCAGGTCGAACGTTACCTCCACTGTCTTTTCTAGATAGTCTCATTGGTTTCTTATCAGTTGAGTAACTGCAAAAGATGCCTGTTAGGTGCTCTTCCTCCTATATTCAGTTTAATTCAATTCAATTAAATAGAATTTTATTTACATAGTGACGAATCACAACAACAGCCACCTCAAAGTGTTTTATATTTCCCACCAAACAGTGGGAAAGAAACTCCCTTTTAACAGGAAGGAAGTTCTGGCAGAATTGTGCTGCGACCAGCTGGGGGTCTCACAGCTTCTTCCATGCATGGACTCACTCAGTCTGTTGGACGAAGGCCTCTTGTGTGTTGCCTACTCCAGCATTTCAAACTAAAATCAACAGAG
Organism: Pundamilia nyererei; assembly: GCF_000239375.1. Lineage (NCBI taxonomy): Eukaryota > Metazoa > Chordata > Actinopteri > Cichliformes > Cichlidae > Pundamilia > Pundamilia nyererei. The sequence continues at coordinate 524,801 of NW_005187643.1, read as the reverse complement.
TGGCTCGTTTGCAAACTTTCTGCAGATGTTTCTGAGTCACGCAGGACAACCTAATTTGCATAAACCAGCCTAGTTTACAAAAATGAGGTTTGAGAAAATCATCGTCCTGTCGCTCAAAATGCGACACATTACCAGAATGCGTTGCATCATGGCTGTTTACATAAACAATGAAAAAGGTGTGTGAAATGACAGGTTCTGTGGGCAAGTTCTGCACCAGCTGTCTCTTCCTTAAGTATGTGTGTCACTTTAAAATAATAATAGTAGTGCTGAGCACTGCACTGTTAATAAATTGCTCATGACCTTGAGTCTGCTAAGGCGCCATTGTAAGCACACAGTTTATTAGGTTGAAAGCTACTTAAGAGCATTTTCCAACATGCTCTATAATGTTTGTTTATGTTTCCAGACCAGACCTCTGCTCCTCTTATTTACTCTTGTTTTCACATTTGTTTCCATCAGTTTTGACTATACATGCAAAAAGACATTAAAAATGTTTCATTGCACGAGTTTTGGTAAAGTTTATATCAGTATTTCTGGAGTTCTGTCATTCCGGTATCACACTGTGTAATGTCGGCTCAGTAACGGCCTGATATGAGGTGTGAGGAATGAAAATGAGCTTTGGGACTGACTATTTATTTTGTTATCTAGTCTAGTGTTTAATAGCCAGGACAACCAATTTTGCTTCAGTGGCACCTTCACAAGGCCCCGGTGGAGAGGCTGCAGCAGGTCAGAACTTTTTGTCCTCTCTTGCCTCGTTTAACAAGTATATGCTGACACTGCTGATCCCAGAAGTCTGCCCGAGCCGCCTCCTCTTTGTTAACTTGCTAAAGACTTTAAGCTGTGATTGGATGAGGTTCAGTGTGCGGATGGGCCCGTTCGTGTCATAATGACCTAAAATGAGATCTTAAAACATATATTCTGTGGTATTAGTCGTCTCATGTTGCTTTAATAATCATGAATCTTAGGTTTGAATCCTCGCTGATATTTGCCATCTCACTGGAATGTTTTGTGTTTGAAATGAAGCTTGTAGATGATGATTATTCTCATTATAGATTAACCTCTTTATTGTTATTATTATTTTTAATTGCCGGTTAAACTCTTAAGTCTCTTAAATTGTTAAAAATGCTGAAAATGACTTCACGGTATCAGGAAGCCCCGGGTCACTTCTTTATATTGTTTGTTTTGTCCGGACAACAGTCCCAGAGAAAGGAATTCAATTTACAAAGAAAAGAAAAGCACAATCGAGAAGCTGGAACCTGCAGCTATTTGCTGTTTGTTCTTACTTTCTTTGTGTTTAAGTCATTTACAGAAATTATTAAAAAACACTGAATTAATTTTCTGCATCCTAGCGACTTAATGTGTTCAGGTTGAAATGCAAAGGCACACAGAAAAGGAAAGATGACAAAACAAACTATTTTCAGCTTTCAGTGTTTTTCTCTGTTAAGCAACCATTTAGTTTTTCAGTAAAGAGCTAAATTGGGGGTTGTGGTCGCGGCCTCTCTCTCTCTCTGTCACTTGGTGGTCCAATTTTCTCCCCTTGCCTCTCCCTCTCCCACCTTGCTCTGTCCATTTTGTCATTTTACCAGCACTCTGTCCTTCTCTCACTTTGCTTGCTCTCTTTCCATCTCTCTCAGTGGCTCAGCTTGTCAGTCCATTTTGCTTGTTTTCTCTAAGCCATCCCCTCTTTAGTAGAGATGCTCTTAAGCTCCTTGTTTTCCTCCTCCTCTCTGCCTCACTCTCCATCTGAGCAAATTGCTTTGGACGATGCATCCAGGTTGGAGTGTCCTAGTTTCTTCTTCCCTCTCTTTCTTCCTCTGCCCATCTTTGCATTTATTTATTCAGAGAGGAGAAAAGACAAGGAAGAGGGAGACGAAGAAGAGGAGTGAATGAGAAAAAATACAAGCGAAGGTCAAGCGAGAGGATGAGGGTGAGACTAAAACAAATAAGAGGATAAGAGGAGTGAAAATAGTCTTAAGGGGCTATAAATTGAGTTTCTGTCAATATCCCTTCCTGCTTGCTGAAAGAGGATTGGTAGCAGTTTCATCTTGATGTCCAGCAAGCAGTGGCACTGCTAAGCTTTACAAAGTGGATGCCTGCTGTTCATGTACTGATCGCAAGATATTTAATTCCTCTAATTTAGATTATTAAAAAAGGAGTTAAATAATGAAACTTTTTTGGAATAAATGCTTATTAACTACCCAGGATTTAAGAAGATTGATGCCATTGTCAATTACCCCCCAAAATACAATCAGCTGTATCCAAATGTGTCACTGACTGCTTTCTACATGCATACAAGGATGACTATAATTGGATTGCTCGCCTTTTTTCAGTCAACAAATTGTTCAGCACATGACCTCACCAACATAAACCCAGTCACTTTTAAGCTGTGAGCTTCAATAGTTAGCAGGCCCAACGGATCAGTGGGTTTACAGTCTTCATGGTGATATTTTGCAAATTTATCTGTGGACTCCCTCTTTCTGTTAACCTTGTAGCAAGAAACACATTAGCTAGCAATGTCAGTGGTATGCTTGTTAGGAAGTTAGAGATGTTTTTGTTCAGCCAAAATTTTTCTAGTCTCCCAAAAAGAGGAGACTGTAGCCCACTTGGTATCTTTCTGGAAAAGAAACCGAATTAAAGGAAAAACACAAACGAGTGAAATGACAAACAGAAAAGCAAATTTATCTGGTTTTTTTTGTTCCAGTTTTACTTTTGGATTGAAAATAGCGGGAGAGAAAAACAAGATTGTAGTAAAACATGGTGTTGATGTTTCACTGTGTAGTTATCAGATCTGATTAAATATAAACGTTTGATCGTTATGGCCCATGTTAACCCATTCATCACTTTAATTTAGGTATTGGAGACTGTGCCTGACAAAAACTTGAGGAGTGATTCCTCTGAGACTGCTTGGTGTAAAATTGCATCTCTTCCCAAGTTAATATCCTGAAGTACGTATTCAGTCAAAGGTCATTTATCATTTTCTACTGTGGTGTGACATTTTGTTATCATCATATCAAAGAAGACTTGAGTCTGATTTTGATAAAAAGTCTTTTTTTCCGTATCGCTGCGGACCATCTTTTTTTATTTCTGTTGACTTAAAAAAGAAAGTCTATTATACATAAGCAAATGAAATCTACCTTAAGATAAGCCACTGAAAACTTGCTTTTTATAATGCTGATGATTTTCCTGTTGGTCTGGTTAAAACCTCTCTGGAAATATGCCAAATATTTCTCTCTGCAGTAAAAACCCTGAAAACTTCAGATTCAGCTACTGGAGCAGAGCATAATCTCAGACCGTAAGGAGATTGTACTGTTAAGTTATTAGTCTGCAGACCTTTCTATAGAGAATTAGTAGTAAAGGAAGTAAAACCATAACCTTACACAGTTGTATGGCTTCTGGGGCGCTTGCAATTTCATTATCCCGTGTGAGTATGTTTAATGAAACACAAAGGTTGGAGAGTAATTCATTAACACTGCACCAGGCAAGGTTTTTATGTAAGGAAGCATTTTGCTTATCAGTCTAAATCCCAAATTGGGGCCACGACAGAGAATAGCTTCCCATTTCCACTAATTGGGATGCCGTAGACTCAAACAGTGAAAGCATAAGGAGAGACAGCATGGCAGTTGAAGAAAAGGTGCCAGTTATGAAAAGAGAGAGTTTGAAGAGGAGAAGGTTGAGTTCATCAAATGAAGACAGAGGGGGAAAATGATTTGGCTGATTGGCAGAGAGGTGGATCTGCTGTCTAAAGCTGATGAAGGCAAATGATTCTGTCGTGTCATTTTTTGCTAGGAGCAGTAAGCACTCTCCCTGTGAGGCTGGCTACAAAGAGTTAAAAAGATTATTGCAGGTATTAGCTGCACAGCGCTGTGCAGGGCTTGCACTCATTCGTTCATAGAAGGGGAAGGGATAGAAACCTCATTTTTCAGAGACAAAAACTGTAGAGAATAATGGAGGTCCACTGTGTACAATTAGTGCTTTTATCATGACACTACCTGCTGCTAACTGGGAGCAGAATAGCGACAGATCTGGACCCAGAGTGAAAAAGTTCTCGGACTACTGCTGGAACAATACAGTATCACTGCACAGTTGAATGAGAAAAAACCCCAGAAATTGGAAAATCCTGATGAGTGATCTATTTTTTTTTCTCCTTTTTTATCAGAAAGTACGGAGCTTGCCTCTGCAGATTTTCATCTGTTTGAGCACTATTTTAGTAGCACATATCCGCCTCTGTGTGGACATAAAACCCTCTTTGAGATTTGATTGTCACTTTTGATTCTGCAGCAGATGTGATGGAAAGACTCTCTGGTGTTTGTGTGAAGTGTGCATTTCGCTGTTTGGAGACTGCAGGGATGACACCGCTCAGTTACAAGGTCCTGAAGTGGATTTGTACTTTCAGGGGAAGTCTGGGAAGTGCTCTCCAAATTCTGTAGTAAATGAATATGCATGAATATTGTAAAAGCTGATGCCTGTGAAGGGATAATCTATACTATACTTTTCTGGCAAACGTCAAGACTGGTGGGAATATAAATGTTAAAGTTGAATTTATTAGTGTTGTGATGTTATTTTAATGTTTTGTGTTTATATAGCAATTGTGTGGTCCGTGTTGTGGTTTAACTAGCAATGGTCCACCGAGATGAAATCTCCTGCAGCCATTAATCACATTGGCCAGCAGTCAGTGTTTAATACAGCAGCAGTGCCATGCTGTAACTGTGTGCTGCCAGGAGGAGCGTAATCACATCAAGAGATAGTATTTTGTCAAAATGACAAATCTGAATTCAGGGTACAGGGATGGTGCTTTGACAGTTTTATGTGACAGTTTATGGAGATTTTGTTGAGAACACTAACATCACAGTATAATTATAGTGTTTTATTTTTTCACAGAGAGAAACCGCAGTTACCGTAGATTGCAGGAGGTGCACTGTTAGAACACATGCATACTTCCTAACCTTTTTTTCCCCCCTCCGAAAGTTTTTCAGTGCACGGGTTCAAACTTTGTTGCCAGTAATCATCTCCAGTCTAGTCGTACTAAAACATTTCAGACGCACTAATTGTCTGGGCTTCATTGCAGGACCAGCCAAAGCTTAATTATTAGCACAGAGGAGCTCTTGTGTCCAGCGGTCCTCTCTGGTCATAACTGGCATCACCTAAACAGAAACACAAAACGTAGGTGCTGCTGTTGCTATGCAACTGTTGAAAAGTCATTTGAAGTGCAGGGCTCTTTTGGCTAAAGTTAAAATTTGTCATAACTTCATCCTCTTAAAGCATGCTTAGCCGTGAGGACCATACTTCGAAAAATAATGAGGTAAATTAAGGCAGAGCGCTGTAAAGAGAAGTCCCTAAACACCCGGCCCTCACTCATTATCACTCTTGTCCTCGTAACAACATTCCTGTGGTTATTTTGTGAATCCTATTGCCAAAGAAAATAGCAGGTCAGTCGGGTTGAGGTTTAGAAAAACACACATTGTGCTTCACACACTTTGATGTGGCCCAGGCTCCAGCTAATTCCTCCTGAGCCTCTCCGTGGGCTCGAGGCCATTGTATTATACAGTGTGCTGTATTCTACCAGAGTATGAAAGACCCTCATTTCACAGGCTTTTTCCTAGTCAATCTGTCCTGGCCAGAGGCTGCTGCAATGTTATGTTAGTGACCTTGGGGTGCATTTGCATTGGCATGGATTAAAGGCTGCCTCAAGCGGCCTCATCACCCCATTAATATTTCAAAGCTTCACTCAAAAGTGTCTATTTGTAAAAGCAATGTCTGATTATCTCTACCTCTCCTGATTCCAGTAAACCAAGGGCACACACCATGAACGTTATACGCCTCTGAATGTTTTGCATGCAATGTCCGTCTGACGCTGTTCAAACTGTTTGTGAGGTGGCTGCAGGGCTTAAAGATAGCACTAAACCAGTGCCTCGGAACAATTTTCTACCTTCAGGGGCTCAGAAACCCAGATCACAAATGATAAAATCCGAATGTCTCGCTTATAGTTTATTTTGTGTTTTTATTTTTGGTTTCATGGCTTATTCATTATCGAGAAAATGGTCATCCACTTTTCTTTCCTAAAGCTGATTTACAATGTCAAGGCAAAGCTAATCTTTATTAAACTGTTCTGTAATATATGATATTGTAAATATTCATTGGTTCCTAATTTTAGAAAATTTGAAAATGAGGATTGTTGCTGTTTTGCGGTTTTTTTGGACACTTTTAAATCTCATACTTTTTCATTGTAGTAGCGTCGCCACATCATAAACTGTAGTTGTGCAGCTTAAGGAAAACTCTGTATTTGCCTTCTTTTGCCTTTTTTCCCTCATTGTTCTCACTGACAGCCGCATGTTTGATAATTAAAGCACAAATGCAACACTTTGCCCATGTTTTTGTCTTCTGCAGGCAAAAAGGACAAAAAGTATCCACAAACTCTTTAATCAAAGTTATTTTCTGATGCAATAATGTAATAAATGTTGTCATCTATGAAGTTTAAATGTTTCTGTTTTATACAAAAGCAGAAAAAAACAAATGGACAATATAATTTTTATTAAATTACAGTCGTTCAGCTGCATTCCTTCCCACACAAAAAGTTTTCCATAGATAGATTCTCTGGAACTCACATAAACACATACGCTAACATAAAGCAAATTAGCAAGAGATCTAAAAACTCATGTTATAAGTAGTTGAATGTTATACTTGTTCAACTAACAGTTGACCAACTAACTGCTAACTAACAAGTATAACATTCATTTTGCAGTTAAATGTTACACTTGATTAATTTCTGACTACTTGAAATCTAGTGTGGTGGCTCAAATTTGGGTATAAAAACATGAATTCAGTGTATTTTCCTAATCAACAACAATATCATTAGTTTTTGGTGGTCTAATAACTTTACTGAGCACTGTAGTAGCAAGGACATTTGATTTTCTATTAGTTAGTCGCACAGGCTCTCATTCTGCAGTCATATGCATGTGTTGGCTGTTTATAGCTAAGTGTTCTTACCAAATTAGTGTGAATTAACACTGAAGGGTTTAGAAAGCATTTTCATGTTTGGCCTCTAGAAGAGAAGAAGCCACTTCTAAGCTGTAAGAGTGGCAACTTGAACCACATGTTTGTGCTGCTCTTGTTTAACTACTACAGTCTAACTATTGGGTGGCGTTGTGGTGCAGTGGTTATGGCCACTGGTTGGATCTCTCTGCGTGCGCTAAAGCTCTGCTAGCATTAGCTGCTAATGCTAATGTCACTATGCTGCTAACCTTGCTAAGTGACGATTTGAAAACTGAAGATTTTATTACAAAGTCTAGGCATGGATATATACTTATGGTATCTACTTATAGCTGAAGTTAGAGCGATGTATGTTAATTAATACTTAAAAATGGCAAAAGTATTGACTCCTCTCTCTCTTACTTTCTCTAAAACTGAAGATTTTTCCCTTCCTTACCAGAGCCCATTTGTTTCTCTACTTTCATATTTATACATGCAATGGCTTAAATCTGTTATTTTTTTTCAGCTTCACATTTTCTAAGAGGTTGAAACTGAACTGCAGTTATATGCTCTGAATTGAAGGAAGGGACATATTTGAATGTTTAAACTTATGACATATGGTGAAGACAGGGTGCATCCATTTTTAATACTTGCAGCTTCTGGCAAAGTGCGACCTCAAAAAATAGAAGAATATAGATATTAAATTAAATGTTTGCAATGTTTTAGCAGCTTATACAAATCACAAACTTTTATATTGTTATTGATTATACTCTAGTTTGATTCCACCTAAAGCTATAAAAATGTAAAATGTAAAAAAAAGTTATTTCCATCACCAAGTATGACCAGAAGCCAGAAGAACTGAAATTGAATTTTAATGTTATGCGGTAAAAAGAAACAAATGTGTCAATTTACAAGAATGTTTTGACAACATAAATCAATGTTTGCATTTGTTTTTGTGATGGGTGTGACTGGGACGGTGATGTCTTCCTCAGATTAGCTTTGTTTTTGCTCTGTGTTTTTGTGTTGTGTTGCCAGTTCTCTACTGGGTAATTTACTATTTTATTAAATGACTGTTTTATTTTGAACATGAAAATATATAAAAAGAAACAGAAAATCACTGTAAA
>NW_005187643.1:513106-516694 GCF_000239375.1 Pundamilia nyererei | reverse complement strand
TGCTTGAAAAGGAGAAATACTAACTAATAATTTAAAAATCAGTGTTTATCAGTATATAATCAGACAATATACATGAATAACTATAGACAAGTCCACACACATAAAACAGTACAAACATCACAAAACAAAACAGCAAACTACGTTTTGACATGAAATGCTACACCCTGTAATTAACATCCCTCTAAAGTTTGGGGAACTATTCCTAGCCAAATTAATCTCTTTATGTTGGTTTGTAAACTGAGACTAAGTTTGGACATTGTTGTAATTCCACAATCAAACTGTTCCACAATTTTACACCACATAAGGATAGAAAAATGTCTTCTGGTCACCTGGAAACTGTGCGTCTTTTTATTTAATTCATTTATTTAAATGGTTACAATGGCAACAAATTGCTTCTTACATTATACATTATTAATGCTGTTTTGAGATCTACAAGATCAAAGAATGGTGTTTAAACGTGTTTAGTCATTTGAAATTCATGTTTAGGGGCGATGCAGACATTTGCTCAGGAGAGCAGAAGTCTCCTTAAGCTGTCATTACGAGAAGTCCTCTGGAATGCACTCAATATTACAAATCAGTGGTGCAGCATGGCTGATAGATGACTGTGTAAATTTGTGTAAATGTAATTTGCATTTTTCAAGATCACTTTACTAAATTTTGTAATTAGACAAACAGTTACAGCGGTGTACAAATAACAGACCTAGTGAAGGAGAGAGCATAAGTTGTCTATGGAGTAACTAAACCAGAGGAATTAAAATGCTAATTTTTATTTAGCGAACTTTTATTTTTTATTCAATACAAATGTATCTTTAGAAAATAATGCAGGAAGAATCAGTCAAGTAATTTATATATGTATAAATGGTGCAATAGTTACAGTTACCTTGCTTTCAATGTGCTATTTCACTTCTGCTTGAGATGGAAAAATAGAAATGCATTTGGTCATTTTTAATAAACACTGACTAATAAATTTCAGGTCATTATAAATTCAGATGATGATTCAAATTGAAATATAATTTCAATTTGAATGTTTTATTCCATTTCAAGCTGTTCCAAATAGGCAACATTATCCCCGATGCCCTTCATTTATTCAGTTCTTTTGAAAAGTAAAATGCTTTTTAAAGGATTTAAAAAGCATTTTACTGTTCATAACTTAGAAGCAACATTTCACTGGTATTGATTTGCTTTCAGACAGTGACTCCACCAGACTTGACTCACTGCATTACAACTTGGGCCTCCTCTTGAGACCTGACCCCTTTGGCTTAATATTACTGAGACCTACACCCTGTGACATTTCAAGTTTAAATCTTTATGGTGGAATGAAATAAAAAGTAAAGATGTGCTAAAATTGAGGTTACGGGGAAACCACATCAGTAATTTTAAATGGGGGCCAAAGGCGCACCAGGTGCATTTGTCTTTATTGAACATCTGCAGAAGGGGTACATGTGAAGGTTGCAGAGATTAGAAAAACTTTATGTGTTGGTAAGTGGCTGAGTCACTCTAGAGTAAAATTCAGTTTGCAACCTTGTGGCTGGGAAGATGAAAGGTGTCAGGGACTGACCGCAAACGGTGACCAACAGGTCATCCAGAGGTTGAATACCCTCAAACTCTGGGTGATGCCAATAAACTTGTATGAGTGAATCTAATTGCATCTAATGGCATTATAAGCTTTACCCTCCATTCTTGAAAGCATTAGTCAAATATAATTTTCTATTGGTTACACCTTTTAGAGAAAAGGTCAAGCTGGATACTTGTTTGTTTTACATCTGTTATCAACAGCCTCTGTTGATTTCTTCTCAACAATGAAGGTCACTTTCACGATCTTTCCCTGACCTTATTGTCATGGCATTAACGATAGGAGTCACAAAGTAGAAAATGTTATAGAGTAATCTTGGGGACAGTCCTAAGAGTCTTTATTAACAAAAACAAATAACAAAAAAACAGGTTGCATTTCTAACTTCCCCAAAGAAGCAAAGATTTTATTTATAGATGCAATGAGAGATTTATACTGTGTAGTATGGCTGTAAACAAGCATTTCTGACATCCAAGAAGGAAATTTTTAAATTTAATTTAAAGGATTTCCAAAGTCTTCCATCCATCTGTCTCTTTTGCATAAAAAAAATACTGGTTAAGTATAATAATTATGACATAACAGCTGGGAATCCCTGTGTTTTGAAATCAGTGAAGCGTATGCAGCTGCAGTGAAAATGCATCAGCACGTCTGCATTGTCTGCTGGGTGGTTTGACACCCTGCAGTCGAAAGCAGCGCAAAGTGTTCAGTGAGTGAGGCAGCTCAGACAGACCTCAGACACTGGAGGAATAACACACTGTGACTGTTCTATTAAGCCTGGTGACTATACCGCACCTCATTAGACGCGCTGTATGTGCCAACTGGAGGTTTGTCGTGTGTGTGTGTGTGTTTCTTATATTTCACCTGTTGGTAAGACGGAATTCTGTTAATACAGCACATTGTGGGGCTTGCTGTCCTTTTGGGAAGGACAATGGAAAAGGCCCTGTGTGATAATTATTACAGTTTAACATGAACTCTTGGAATTGAGGTCAATTTTAGATTTTTGGGGAACTCAATCTGATTTCCTCTGAAGTGATGGAATCACATGTGTGTGTGTGTGTGTGTTCATTGTTTTGCTGTTTCTTTCTGTAGTGTGTTCATTTGTTCATAATTTAAACAATGAATGCTAATTCGGCGAGTCGCCCAAGTATATTCACAGCTGCCAATGTATAGGTGGTGTCTCATTTTGCAGTATTTCTTACTTTATTTTTTCCTTTGTTTGAGAGCAGACAGCCATCTAGTATTGATTTAATAGTTGGCTGTCTGCTCAGTCATATTTTCAGTTCCCTTCAGCTCTTATGTTTACCTAAAGGCTGGCTTGCTGGCTACGTGACTGTTATGAATTTACTTATAACATTTAGCTGCTTCTCCAGTGAGTCCACTTTAACTCTGCTGTTGGGGCTGGTAGTCTGTCTTCTGCTTCAGAGATACGCTGGAAGCTGGAGGGCAAGTCTAACTAGAGTCTGCCGCAGGTGTAGAACCAGCTCGAGTGCTGCTACATGGAGTTCACTGATATTGCAGAGCAGAGGAAGGACTACAGTCAGCAGGTGCAGTCCATTGGAAACAGTGGAGTGCAGCTCTATGGTCCCCAAGAAAAATTCTTAGGAGACAGACATATTATTTTATTATATATTTGTCAAAAATAACTTATTGTTTTGTTTGTAGTTCAGTTAGGGAGGGTGGACGTGACATTTTGCAGCTGTCACCTGAACGCAGTGATCAGGACATCAAAAACATGTGCATACAAATAAATGACATACAGTAACATACATATGTTCATACAGTCCATAAACACTACTATATGTTTACAACCCCTCCAGGGCTTTTTTGCATATTTGTGTCCATCTTGCAAACTGTGCTGATGTAGATGGGAGAGCACACACGAATGACTGTTGACAAATAGCTAATTAGCAATCAGAACAAGATGCCTGGGCTGGAAAAGAGATCTCTGTTTCTCAGTGACACACACACACACACACACCTACACACACACACACACACACACACACACACACACACAC
>NW_005187643.1:506286-513086 GCF_000239375.1 Pundamilia nyererei | reverse complement strand
ACACACACACACACACACACACACACACACACACACACACACACACACACACACTTGCGCTCTGTCTGTTTTCCCATGTCGCTAAGCGCTTCCTGAGCTCTTTGGGGACCTGCTGTCACTGATGTGGAATCTGTATTTAGAGTGTCACACTAAGCTGTGGCGAAAGGTTAAGGAACGCACACATATGCAGACACACATGCTCTGTGTAGGCAGTGATGATGATTTTGATCATGGCTGGCGGATGCTGGAACTGTTTAAAGAGGCCTGTCATTTGGTTTCAGCTGTGATAATGACATCCAGGTGCTTATTCTAATGAGGTGTGAGTGTTTTTATTTATTATTTATTTCTCGTGTGGTGAAAGTGCGCGCAGTAATCATGACATTTTTAAGCTAAAATTAAACACCACTGCCTTTACGGCTAAAAACTATTGTTTGTTAAACTATAATTAGTTGATATATTCAGATTGTATTGATTTCGTTTATGGATGGTGGTGGTAGGGGTGGGGGGGCGGTTGTCATGGAGAGTTCAGCCTGGTTCAGTGATACGTTTTCATTACAACATTTCTGCTTTTCTCAAGCTTGTTGTTCTCATTGGGTACAGTTAAAAAACTGAACTGAAACAGAACTAAATTCAACAAAAGACATGGAAACTGAACTGAAACAGAACATAATTAGGATGTTTTTATGCCTCAGTGTCAGAGACAATCATAGCCAGAGGTATTGTGATTTTGGCTCGTCTGTCTGTCCTATTTTCGTGAACGCAACATCCCAAGAATTTTTCAAGAGAATTTTCTTCAAATTAAGCACAAATGTCTACCTGGACTCCAGGAGGGAGTGATAATAAGCTGGTGGCCAAAGGCCAAGGTCATGGTGACCTCACAAAATACATTTGTTGGGTAAGAATTCAGCTCTAACAAGCAAATCTCTAATAGGGTAAAAAATGAATGCATGACAAGCAAGAACACTTGCTTCTCATTCGGTGCATTGACTAAATGCAGCATTAAAACACAAGCCAATAATTCTTGTATAATTTTCTGAACATTTCCAGAAACATGGAAAGTTTAAACATCTGCCAAAGTGGAACAATTCTCACAGATGCACCAAGAGACACCGCTCATGTTAAACTCACCACTCAACACTGCAAACAAACATGCCCTCAACACATGTTGCCGTTTCTGTTTGTGGCTTGGGTTTATAATTCCAATTTATTTTTGGCAGAAGAATAAATAAAATTAAATGAGGGTAGTTGGGCAGAATTTAAAAGACAACAGAGCTTGGACTTTGATGAAAAAAAGAAATCGAAATCTCGTTGTTGGTACGCTGCTGTCGTTTATTTCAAAATCTCTGCATGTAAAGCTCAGTGACAGTGTAGCTCCCAGGGGGTGGATTTTAGGCTGCAAGTTATTTTTTATCATTTCTTGTGTAACAGATAATCTAATATGAAAAGTTCAAAGAAGCTATTTATGCCGGCGGGTCAAGCTCGAGGAGGCCAGATGCAGTTGCAGAAAACCCTTAAAATAAGAAGAGAATCTGCATAATTTATTCAAATGTTAAATTACTCGAGCTTCTAAATAGAAATGTAATCTTCATCAGTTTGCAGAGTCAATGTGAGCATCTCCCATCTGTATTACTACAATACAAAAAGGCTGCAGTGAAGAAGCTTGAACCCAACTGGCAGCTTTGTCAGTAATATGTGGCCTTGGCTTTCAGCCTTTAGAAACAGTTGAGAGCTTCCTGATTGTTGAGCTCTCTCCAGTAGGCACCTGCTAAATGTGTGGCTGAAGGTGATGAGTAGTATCCAGAAAAGGTTACTGTTTGCAGGACACAGGACAGGAGCCATGGACAGTTTAAATGCCCATCCATTTACCCTGTAATTCTCTCTGACACTCTGTGTGTCAGTACAAGGAACATCACTACTGCACCACTCAAGGTGAAAACCAGCTGTAAACAAACAAGCATTTTCGTTTTTTTTCTTCCTGTTTTTCAAAAGATCGCTTCAGCATGCGAGTTATCAGAATACTAAAGCGACTATGAGGACAAATATGAACGTCTCAATTACATTTGGTTTAAAGTCTTTGTGCATCACTGAGGGGTCACTGCAGACGAGATAGATGGATCTGACATTGAGATGCAAAGAGAATTACAAGCTAAACAAGGAAACATAAAAGCATAAATCACTTTTACAAGGTCAGCCAGGCATAGGAAGGTTTCATCTGTACAACTTTCACTTGATCTTCAAAGCAGAGATTTGTCTCTGATACGAGTATCAGCTTTGAAGCGGCTTTCAGTCTTTGACGGCGATCTTGTGTCATTTAGCTTCACCGCCCATTTCTTCTTTCTTAGATTCAGGTTTTATTTTCCCACATTTTTATAGCTGATGTCATTTACATGCATCATTCAGTCAGTTTTGTGCTTTAGCAATACAGATTACTGTTAACTGGGCAATCTCATACAGATTCGTGGATGTGGCAAATGTTTTGGAGGTGGCTTTGATTGTTGTTTTTAGTTGTTATTTAATTAATATTAAGTAATATGACATATTGATATTAAAAACTCAAATGTGCCAGATCGAGTTTGTTTTGACTATGATGCACAAACATCAGACCATGTAAGGAAAAGCAACTTGTTATTGTTGCTCCTTCTTATGTTGCCAGTGTGAAGTACTGTACCTCAGTCATTTCAGCACCGAACTGTAAACGGAACTTCATATATGAAACAAGGAGATATATTATTGAAACTAAAACCAGGAAATATTGTAAGCAGTAGGAAAAGAAATGGAAGAATCTAAATAAACCCGACAGCCAAGCGAGTCAGAGAGTACCAAAGCCACCTGGCTGAAGGTTACAGCAACTGAAGGGCGAGTTCAGTGTTAACGAAGAGACGTGCTGTCGCTGAGTTAGAGGGAGGAAAAGAAGACATTTGGGGCCAGTGTGGAAAACTGTAAGGATGTGGAGCAAGGAGGGAATTTGTGTGGCCTGAAGAGATGAGATGAGGGAGACATGAAGTGACAGAAGGAGGAAAAGAGGCACAGAACGCGCCGAAGTCTCAATGAAATGAAAAATGACTGTCCTTTTCACCTTGTCAGCTAATCCTCCACGAAACAGCATGCAGCCCCCTATGTTATATCATTCTTGTAATGAAATACTATTTCATTATTCATCATAGGCCACACATTTGAATTAGCTATTTAATAGCAGACCAAATGTGTAAATTAAATGAAAAGCAATATATAATATAATAGAGATGTTATGGACTCTTGGACATCTTGGTTATTTCTAATGCCTGGAATTCAGAAACATTTAGGATTCATGATAACGCTAGTTTGGTTTGGATACGGGTCTACTCATGACATTCAGGCTTTATTACTGTCTCAGTACAGAGTGCTGATAAATGAATGTGCAGCTCATCCCAACTGAGCTCTTATCAAATCCTATGTAAACTCACATTGTGGATACGGTAGCCAAGACAAACAACAGTACACTCACCTACATACACTCATGGCCTCTTTAGTATTGGGTTAGACCCACTTTTGCCTTCAGAGCTACTTTGATACTTCACAGTATAGATTCAGGAAGGTGTGTGAAATATTCTTCAGAGATTTTGATCAGTCAGTTGCTGTAGATTTGTCAGCTGCACAACTATGATTTAAATTTCTTATTTGACCACATAACAAAGTTCTCTATTGGATTTAAGATCTGATGACAGTGGAAAAAACCCAAAACATTTTGAGATGATTTGAGGTTGGAGACATGACACGTTATCCCAACCATGTAACAGGAGAATGCATAACCACCAACGATTGTTGATACAAGGCAGAATAAATCCTTGCTTGTTTACACCAACTCTGACCCGTAAAGTCCCAGCAGAAACTGATCTTCTGCTGTCCAACAGTTCTTAGCTGACAGGAGTGAGAACCTAGTTTGGTCTTCTGCTGCTGTAGCAGAGAGAGATGCTCTTCTCCATACCTTAGTTGTAATGAGTGATTAACCATCTATGTAAACCCTAGAGATAGTGGTGTGGGAAAAGATTACCCAGTAGATCACTTACTAAAATACTCAAGCCAGTGCATCTGACACCAGTTGCAGTGCCTTCACCTTTCTTCTCCACTCTGATGCTCATTTTGAGCTTCAACGGATCATTTTGACTGTGTTTATATGAATAAATGCATTAAGTTGCTGCCATGTGTGGCTGATTTTTAAGAGATTTAAAGCAAAAAATGGGTACAGGTCGATAAAATTATAAAAAATAATTCCCGTTCTAAGTTAACTAAAGTGCCATAGCAGGATAGACTGTTGTTTAGCTTAAGGCAAAATATTAATTAAGAAAGAACGACTACTCTGTAACAAACTACAATATTTTCAAAAGGTTTAAAAAGTCTTTTTTTTCACCTTTAAGACACATTCGCTATCAAACTAATTTCTGAGCAGAACAATTGAGCTAATCAGTTTTGTAAATCTGATTTGGGACCCTCAATTTTTCAAGAAAGCAAATTGGAAAAATTAGGCGTGAAACGTTAAATCCTGCTAAACATTTAATATTCAACTCATCTAATTTTAACTTCTGCCTGGAGTCAGTTTAAGAATCGCTAATGAATGTGATTCATATATCAGTTACATCTCTTAATTTACTTAAAAATTCGCAGAGCTGGGTTTAAATTGATTTAAGAGGGTATCCACATGGATTTCAATCTAACCCTTAGCTTAATTCTTTCCCCCAGATACTGTATGCCAAACAGCAGAACTCAAACACAACCAAAATCCTTTTCTTGGTAACTTTATGAAAGTTGCTGTGGCTGAAATTAAGAGAGAAAAATGAGAATAGGTGAATGAGAAAGATGGAGAAAGCAAAGCTGAGAGATTAGCAAAGGGGATCAAAAGGGAACGAAGTGAAATGAAATGAATCCGTGTCTTACTATTGGAAGGAATGTCTGCCTTATAGGAAGAGAATGGAAAAGCAGTGACTTGGGTAGGGAGGTTAGATATGTAATGTTGTTAATGAGCGAGGGGCTGGTGGTTGCGGGTGGTGAGAGGGGAAAAACAGAGCTATTGCGAGAAAAGAGAAAACCATAAATGACAGCAGTGCTGATACAAAAGTATCACATGGCAGGAGGAGAAAACATAAGCGAGAAGTCACAAAAGACTCAACAAGAGTTCAGATCAACAACTTAGAAAGAAAAGAAAAATGATTTAGAAACAAAAGAGATGTTTGTAAATGATACCAGAGATTCCCTCCGCATAATAGGAATGTGTCTCATTGTGTCTCTGAAATACTGAATAGATGCAGGAAAGAAAGGAAAAAATGACGACAAAATTCTCCAATGATGTCTTAGAGAAAGGGCACAAGGAACGTGGCATGTCAGTTCTCATTCCACAACATTATTAGATCTCGATATCTGCACTGTAATTGTTCTTTTATACGCATCTCTAAATATTTCTGAAGTACAGGTGTATGGGCATCCTTGAGATTGTGGCTATTTCTGCACCCAAAAGGAGCCTGATGATAGCTAATGGCTTCAATTTCAATAATATAGCCTAAATAGGTTTCACTTTCTTGTCTGCAGTCATTTAGTAATAGTAGTCATTATCCTGTCAGCTTGCCAGCTCCTACCTGGCTCCACAAAGCCCCAGTTGTGCCTCACAGTTTGCACGAGTACAGAAAGTCCGAACATGCTTGACTGTATTGCAGTCGATGTTGGTTTATGATGGCCTAGAATCAGTCGTTGGACTCTGGTACGCAGGAAATGGATTTTGATACGGTTTTTTTGCATCAATTTTTGTTTTTCATTCGATATCTCCTCCAGGTGTACATGTCGTTTCAGGTTAATGGATTCTTCCAGGCTTCAACTAACTCTGGCAACAGCTCACATGATGGCTTAATCCGTAAGATTCAGACGTGATCCCTCATATATGAGAGCCCCTTAAAGTGCACTCAGATGTCTGAAAAGTTGGATTATGAGCCATGGAAGATGAGTTTGTTTTCTTTATATGCATAATTGATTTCTGTGCTGAGAGATTTCGCTTCGGCTCTTCACTCTCCTGATATAATCAAATGAAATGTGGAATAAAGTGGGTGATATTGAGCTGCTGAACCTGTTGAAAAAGAAAATATATGGCATTATTGTTTGTTGGCCCAAACATTGTGATACAATATTGTGATTGTATTGTTTAGGGAGGTCTCTGATGAAGTCAGCCAGAGTGGGTTTCACAGGTCTGAGATTGATTTCACTCCTATTTCAGCTGATTCAATAAGTGTGTTTTTAATAATAGAAAAAATTATACAAATGGAGAAAAATATTTGAGATCAAATAATGGACTGTTTTCTCACTTATGCTGACATGCTAATGCTAAACAGTATCTCTAAATAGAGATAGGCATAATAAAACTCTTAATTAGCAGCAAATGCATAAACAACAAGGCAGCTTTATGCAATGCGTGATGCCACCTGCTCAGACGTTCATGTGTAGCCCCAAAACTCTGACTATTCAGATTGTGTGCATGGAAAAATGACTGCACACGCGGCAGGGAAACAAAAATATTTTTTGTTTTAAGAAGAGGTAATGCATTATCATTTTGATGTCACTGAGCAATACAGTGCCATATACTGGAGCCTTAATCGGTACCTTATGTTCAAATTCCCATCCATGACGTCCAGTGACAGGAGGAAGCCCAAAGCTCTTGTAACATGTTCTTGAACCAGCTCAATCTTTAAGATGTTAAAAACAAAACAAAAAAGGTTACAAAGTTACAGCTAGCCATATAGGAATTCACACAGGAGCTATTTGTGTGTGTGTGTGTGTGTGTG
>NW_005187643.1:459875-506266 GCF_000239375.1 Pundamilia nyererei | reverse complement strand
TGTGTGTGTGTGTGTGTGTGTGTGTGTGTGTTGTATGGGGTAATGGGACTAATCCACATTGCAGACTAAGATTATCCTAATTCTATTTCATCAGACCTGTTGGTTCTAGAGCAGAGGTCATCATAGTGCCAAAGTCTTCAGGAGTTGACTCATTAGGACATCGTGGATGCTTTATAAAAAGTAATGGGAGTACATCTAGTAATTAGAAAACTCTTTCACTAAAAGCCAGAAAATGTCAAGATGAGCATCACAGTCAGCTGCAGCTGAGATATTGCACCAAAGTGCCAGAGTGACACAGGACTTGCCATCCCAAGAGCTACACTTGAGGTTTGGCTAAAAAAGAACAATCATAATTAAAGTGGCACAAGTCCAAATATCCTGACATTTTGTGGCAAAAACGTCAGCCTCAAGAATGCGGCTAGATCCAGTGTAGTCACAAGCTAATTATGGTGCACTTTGTGTTTAAACAAACGCACTGTTACCAACCACACACGGGTACAATGAATTATTTTAGTATTCAAATTAAGACAATACGTAAGATTACCTGTAAATGTTTGCTTTACAGTAAGTGTGATGAATTAACATTGAGAGGCAAGGTTCCAGTTAGTGCAGGCAGAGATTTAGATCAGGATTTAGTGAACACCAAGTTTTATTATTTTTCTTTATGAAAGCTTAATTTTACAAGCCTAACATGGCAAATCTGTGGCATCTACCAGCAGTAAAGAAAACCAAACCCTTCTCTTTACTCCATAATAATCAGTTACATTTGTGGTTAGTAATGTCTCTTCATCTTACATCATCTGTCCACTCAGTAGCTGCTCAAGTGCCTGGAAGACAGAATGACACAAATACTTAATAAATAATCTGTAAATATTTATAAGTTCTCATTTGTAAGCATCTTTCTAAATGTTTTGCTAAAGTGCAGACTGCTGCGTGCAAATGTGCCCAGAAAAGTGCACACCATTACCTAAAACAAGTGACTCTACACAAGTAAGGAAACGCCTCTTATTTACAGTATGAATTCCACTATAAATGAAGCCTCAAGTACATTGGAGTCAGATATAGTTACTAAAGTGTCCATGTACAACACTGCCGCATGTTCATGTCCTGTTTTTTTTTTCTTTTTCACTGAAGCTGTCTTCTCTTATAAACTGAAACTGAAACTGAATCTAACTGAAACACATCAGACTCCCTGAGTGTGTTTCTTAACTGTGGATGGCTTTACACTCAGAGAATATTAATAGAATTTCAGCAGAGATTCAGATCTAATGCACTCCGGCAGCAGTGTATCAAATTGACGATCAATAAGTTCAAGTTGCACATTGCTCGGAGCCCGGCCATATCACAAGTAAGGGGAAATAAGATCCAAAAGCATGTTACATTCTGACGCTTTTAAAGTCTTCAATTCATCTTGGAAAACGTCCCATGCAGGGTGTGCATTTTCCATGTTTGTCTCCAGCAGTGGTGAGAAAAAAGCTCAACAGAGAAGCTTTTACATGAAGCTGTCAAAAAGTGAATTCTGTGATTTTTCTATCATTGAATAAGTGCAGTAATTCGACTTCCCTGATGCTGATGCAGCTGTGCGATGAGCCCTGTTTGCATGTTTACCATCTTTCAGCAATGCTACACACTGCTCTCCTCTTAATGAAATTTAAAAATATCAATCACATGGTTAATTTAATTTTCAGCAAAAATGAATTGCTGCATATAACAGAAAGTGAAAACAATTCTGTTTTTGGGTAATTTAAGCTATTTAATAAAGCCACTTTCACAGAGCGAGAGAAAGACATAAAGAAGCGGCACATTTTTGTTAAAGAGAAAACGTTGCAAAAATAATTTTCATGTGAAGTGTCCTATTTTCACTGTCAACCTGGCAACCACTGATTCTGCTTTATGCTTTCAAAATAAGTCATCATTTATTTCAACACGAGCAGGTACTTCATAGTTTATAAAGCTTTTTTTCTGGCATTCTGTCTATAAAGGACACACATGGACTAATTTTGATTTTGATTTGTTTCGACCTTGTTCAGCAGATAAGATGTGTCCTCCAGCCAGATGTGGCCTGGGAGCTGTTCATTGTCCAGGACACTGCAGAATGTGCTCAACAGCAAAAATATAAACCAAAACTCAACACTTCCCAGAGTGTGATCACAGGGGAAGTGCCTCTCTCCTATTCAGCTGCAAAGCCAAACTGTGTGAGCAACATGGCAGAGAGCTCAAAGGATGTGAGGAGCATTACATCAGATAATTCTGGGGAAACTGCCTGCAGCTATTTATGTCATTCACTGTAAAATTTCAGGCATGTTAAACAAAGACAGCCCATGCTTGCTTTGTCCTAAACTCAAGCTTATTCGGAGATGTGTTTTCAGCAGCAAAACTGTGAATTATTTTCCAGCTAACTCTTAGCATTTAGCATCAGCTAACTTAGCTTAGCATAAGCTAACTTTCTGCTTGTGCAAGAGGCAATAGCAGGATTTAAAGAGAGCAGTAATTGGCACATTTCACTCTTTGTACTGGGAAAGGCCCTCGCATTTATCAGGTATATCTTTCTAGTACTGGGCCGGACTCTCTTTTGCCTTCAGAACAGTCCTTCAGTCTTAATTCACAGATTTAACAAGGTGCTGGAAACGATCCTCAGAGATTTTAGTCCATATTGACACCATGACATCACACAATTACTGCTGATTTGTTGGTGCGAATCTTCCATTGTACCACATCCCAAAAGTCGACTATTGGATTGAGATCTGGTGACTGTGGAGACCATTTGAGTACAATGAACAAATCAGTTTGAGATGATTTGTGACAAGGAGCGTTATCTTGCTTGAAGCAGCCATCAGAAGATGGTACTCTGGAGTCATAAAACAGTGGAGATAGTCAGCAATAATACTCATGCAGGCTGTGGTTTTGATGCTGTGAAAATATCCCCAACACCACCCTGAACTGGCATTATGGAGCCTGCTTTCATGTGCTTTACTCCAGAATCTGATCCTGCCAACTGAATGTCACAGCCAAAAATCGAGACTCCTCAGACCAGGCAACATTTTTCCAATCTCTTTATTGTCCAGTTATGGTGAGCCAGTGCAAACTGTAGCCTCGGTTTCCTGTTCTTGGCTGACATGAGTTGAAGACTCTGGCTGTTCTCCTCTGACCTCGACAAGACATTTTCACCCAGAGATCTGTGGCTCACTGGATGTTTTCTCTATTTAACTCCATTCTCTACAAGCCCTAGAGATAGTTGTTTGGAAAAAGCCTAGTATATCAGCAGTTTGTGAAATGTTCAGATCAGCTTGTCTTTCACCAAAAACCATGCCACGTTCAAAGACATTTAAGTCACCTTGAATCACCATTCTGATTCTCAGTTTGGACATTTTGACCATGTCTGCGCTCCTAGATGCACTGAACTGCTGCCATGTGATTGTCTGAGTTGATATTGATGCTAAAGAAGTATTTATACATGTCTAAAATGTATAGAATTCAGATTTTGGTCTTCTGAATGTCTCTCTGTGTTCGTGTTCGCGACTTTGGTTGATGATGATGATGAGGAGTCTGTGTGAACTGTTGAGACCTCCAGCAGACTTACATATTTGTTGTTCCTTGAAAACGAATGGACTATCTAACACTTTATCTAACTCTATGGTTCCTTATCAACAAATGCACTGATGGCTTTAACCAAAATATTCATAAGCTTGATAAGAATGAAGCTGTAACTGTACAGATCCCTAATCCTATACCATAGAAATGGATTGGCAGAAGCCCCAGTTATTCTCCAATCGACCAAAGTCTCTGAGATCGACACTGAGTCAAATCAAATGTGCATATAAACTCACCAAGTGCGGAGCAACTGCACACCTCCATTTTCTTGGTTTTATTCAATCAGCCGCTCATGTGGCAACAGTGAAATGCAGGCAAACATAAGAACCGAGAAGAAATGCACACTCTGGGAATATGGCTAGAAACATGAGAAAATGAAAAACTGGTAGTAACTCAGATAACCACGCTGTACGTCTGCGAACAGAAAAATATCTCGGAATTCATATCACGTCCAGCCTTGAGGCAGATTGGCTACAATATCATAAGACTACGTCATGTTCCGCTTCTTTCAGCCAAGAACAGAAATGTGAAGCTGTATCGGGCACAGGCTCACCAACGCTGGACAGTTGAAGGCTGGAAAAATGTACCCCGGTCTGTTCTCAATTTCTGCTGAGGCACAGAGGTAGCATGTTCATAATTCAGGCCCCTTTGATACAAATCAATCATTGATTGAGTGTTGTAGCCTTTCTGTCAGCATTCCTTTATGGCCACAACATATCAAATATCTAATAAACTTTTCCAGCCTAATAAATGACCATGCCACAAACCTCTGATTTCACGTGGAATTATATGGACTTCAATGGCCATCCTGCTCTCCAGATCTGAATCCGGTAACGTAGGTAAATTATTCCATTGTTATAGGAGCAGTACAGACATGTGGAGAACTATTAGGTCAGCCATGACCTGTTAGTTGGCTGGTGTATAGTCCTCAACCTTATGGTGACGTTCCAAATCTGTTTTACATTTCCAAATGAATAATATTGCTTAGAGTGTGTAGCAGTGTAATAATGTCTAGACTCTGTGTATGTGGGTGTGTGGCCAGGATGGATGACCTCAGTTGTTTTAGGAGGACAGGGGGTGATGCCGGGCACACGCACACACAGACACACACGTCCTGACAGAATCTCACACCACAGCTGCCCAGTTAGTTTTGGCTGATGTGACAGGAATTAGGGAGGGGGGGCGAAGAGTTTGGCTAAGCAGTAGCAGCTTTAAAATAGTGCCAGACTTGCAGTTTATGTGTATGTGCACCCACACACATATACACACTTTGAACAAAGTAGGTCAGGGCTAATTTGTGTGACATGTACAAGGTTGAGATACACACATTTATAGCCCATCACTCTATCAGTTTCAGTTTTTCTGTTTTTGCCATGTGTAAGTTAACACGGGGTCTGTCATTGGGTTCAATGGGATGAAAAATTCACTCAACGTCTTAAAATTTGATAAGATAAAAATATGATATGATATAAATAAGACAAATAAGTAATAAATAAGTAAACGTTCTTGAATTTGCATGGGGTCTCTGTGTTGTAACACATTATTTCACTCTATCTCTCTATTTCAAACTTGATTTCTTGTATGTTTTTCTACTGTTTCCCCTCTCGTGGGCTCTTGTGAATGTGCCACAGATGGTATTTGCACGGTAATCTGCACTCTTTTTTTGTTTTTGCCGATAATCAAATAGAGGGTATTGTTTAGGGTATTCCGTTAGTACTCTGAGGATGCTGAAGTATAAGAGTCCTGTAGCAAAAACTGTGTGATACAGAGCAGTTACAAATGCTGTGGAAAGCTTAGCAGAAGAAAATCTCACTAATCTGTGTTGTTAGATCAACAGGAAGAAGACGTGGTATAAAACTCCCTTGTTCTTTTGAAAATGTGAAAAACACATTGTTTCAATCTCAACATGTAAATCATGCATACCGTCAATAGTATAAGAGCTATAAAAACATCCAGCTGAAGAACTCAGGTTTGGGACTCATTGAACTGTCACATTCATCATTTCTGTGGTCAGAAGTTTGCATACATTCATCATGAGCATAAATGTCATGGTAATTTTTGGATTTTATGATTTTTTTAAACTAAAATTCTCTACATACCAGCTCAAATCCACTTGGTTGAACCGTTTAATGAGCGGTTCTCAATGTTCTACAATGTATTTTAACTTGACAAAGCCAAGGCCCAATGACTTCTAGTTAATGATTATGACTGACAAATTCTTTAACTCCAACAAGGATCATTGTCCTGTTGAAACACTCAGTTGTGGTGTTTCAACAGTACAATGATTCCAAACATGCATCAAAATTGGTTGTGGAATGGATAAAACTGCTAACATGAAGATTATGGAATGGACTTTCCAAAGTCCAGACCTCTACCCTACTGAGAATTTGTGGACTATCCTTAAAAGCTGGGTCCCTACCAGCAAACCAATACATTTAAATAAAGTCTACCAATTCTGCAAAGAGGAGTCGTTAAATATCCAGCCAGAATTATGACAGAAGCTTGTTAATGGCTCCCAAAAGCATCTGGTCAAAGTGCAACTAGCTGAAGGATATTTAACCAAACATTAATGGGCTGCATACATGTGTTTGAATCTGTATATATACTTTTGAGCTGTACTGATTAGGGAAAATCCAAAATAAATCTTTTGTGCCCGATTCTTGTTTTTTTTTTTTTTTAAACTGTTTTTAAATTTTTTGTTTTCCATTCTTTTCCCCTGGAAAAAACAATAGTTTAAAGAAATCATTAAAAGTTATCAAATCATGATGAGTGTACGCAAACTTCTGACAGCATCTTGATATAGTAGCCAGTTATAAACATATTAATTGTATTCTTTTTTGCTTTGGTTGAGTACTTTATCTCTTTTCTTTTTTCTTAGGAGCACAATGACATACTTCTTGTTGCAACAATATTTCTTTCCGCTTTCTACTCCTCACATTTTTTCTTCTCATGCCTTAGGGAAGTCCTGACCTTCAGTGGTATGCATGGATGCTAGCAAATTTATTATTGTTAAAGCAAGTGACAAGCTCATTTATTGTGCATGTTACAATGCTGAGAGAATGTTAATAAAAGGAGATGATAATAATGTTTATTTTAAAGAAACCACAACTGGTCTCTACACTTGTGGCCACAAACACGTTTCCCATCATCATTCCTGTCAGCCTCTTCCTCGCTTTAACATTAGGACCACTGACCGCAGATTTCAGCTTTCAGAGTAAAGGAAGAAGCTGTTGAAATGTTAATCAGGTTTTTCCTTTGACTTAAACCACAACCTGCCTGCAGAAAACACCACACCAGCCAAGTGTAGGTTGTGATGTGGTTCCAGTAAGTTAGCTCCTTCTCTCATATTTCAAGCCAGCTTCAGTATTATTGTGATGCACACTCTGTAAGAGATTTCACCCTGAAAATGGTTTAGGCTCTTATGTTTCATAAAGCCGTAATGATCGAGTACAGGGGATTTATTTGTACCCTCTTACCTTCAGCCTACTTCTTGTACTTTAATTATTGAGCCTCTACACCAGAATTACATTTGAGAGTGTGCCAGAACGGAGACATGCAGGTAGCTTAATAGCAGAGTCTTTTTTTTTTTTAAAAAGGAATCAAATAGTAAAAAGACTTGTTTCCATCACTCCAAACACATCACAGTTTCTTCTAGGGTTATAGTCTGGTCTATTGAGGCTGTTGTTAGTACAGAAATTGCTATCTTTCCCTTTTCTATGATGGATTTTGCTCCCTCTGTGTCTTTTGATTGCTGCTAAAAGAAGAGAGTGCTTGCTTTCCCTTTGCTTTGGAGGGGATGGCACCAAAAAGAAATGCTTATCATCAACGTTCAAGATAAACACTGAAAATGCTGCCTTTAGATTTTATGATCTGGTTCACATTGTGTGTGTGTTTTTGTCATTTATCCATGAGCAAGAAGTGAAATAAAACATCATCAAATACTGTTTTTTTTCTGTTTATGCACTGTCATACTGTCAGACTGCTTTTGGTAGATGTTTTCTTTCTTTTAGACTGACATGGAGCTTTTTCCAAAAAGAGGGCAGATGTCACAAGATGAATTGAGTGTATAAGGCATGTCTTTAAGCCTTTAAATAAGCCCCGAGCCTTTTAGATCTCCACAGTTCTTCACTCTGAGTGAGTGAGTGAGTGGATTGGCTTGGTATCATTTCAGGCTCTGTGACCTTTGGAAGTTTTCCAGTTTACACAAACCACCATGTTGCTTTCGTGTGTGTATGAGGGCTTCGCGGTTAGCTGCTTAGCATGTGTTCAGATAACGGTGTTTGACACTTTAAGCTGATGTTATGCGCCGCCTCCACAATCTATCATGTTATATAAACAGTTATTAAAAATGGCTAACAACAGTGTTGCATTTATTGAGTCAATCTAACAATAACAATATTGTTAGATGCTGTCAAACAGCAGTTTCCATTACCGTTACCACTCAATAGAGAGCGTGTATGCTTTAACAGTGTAATAAGCTGATCAGCTCAAGAACTTTTTTAGCACTTTTTCATTTTGTTTTAAGTGTAGGTTGTTGAAAATAAGTTGACGTCTTATTTTCTTTTAAAATATCTCTTTTGAGAAATCTTAAAGGAAGAGGAGTATGATAGAAACGGACAGCGATGCTCGCAAACATTTCTTTGCTTTTGTTTTCGAGGAGTAGAGTGACGTATTGCAGAGAAGAAAGGGGAGATGAAAGACAGAAAAAGATGAGAGGCTGCAGCGGCAGGAGACGACTTGGTTAACAGAGAAGATGAGAGAGGAGAGGATAATATTGTGGAAGATGGAGATGGGAAGTGGCAGATGATGAGAAAGAAGAAAGTAGCAGGACTCTGAAGTGATGGAATGACAGAAACCCACAAGAGATGATGAGGGAGATGCTATAAGAGGATGAGAAATAGATATGAGAAAAATGAAAGAACAAAGAGCTATAAGAGCATCACGGATATGAAAATGGAAATTGAGTGTGAAAAATAAAAAAAGGATGTGAGGATATGTGATGACAATGGAGAGAAGATTACATTTGGGGAGAAAGAAAATGTCCAGATGAAGAAATTGAAGATAAATTAAGAAAAGGATGAATACATGTACTGTAAGAGAACAGCAAACTTAAGAGAAAGTGAACAATTAGTCATAAGAGAGGACCTAACCGAATATGTCAGAGAAGTGGAAAATACAGAAACCAAGTACTGCAGTAGTTCAGACAGGCCAAAAAGTCAAGCTTAAGCTAATCCTGCATTGATATCAGCTGAGCTCAGTGCCAGCCCACATGAGCTGATGACTCAGCCAATGCGCTTCTAATCATACAATTGGCAAGTATCTCATAAGGCACTTTGTTTAAGCTGCTTTAACCTAACAACAGTTGCTGCACATCTGCAAGCAACTCCGCTGTAGCTCCTCCCCTCACTCTGCGTTCGACTTAATGTCGTGTCTGTTAAGAGCTATATCACAGGAAAAACAGCTGCTGGAAAACACAAATAACTATGCAAGCCTCAGAGGTTTTAATGTCGATAAACATAACTTTAAAACAGGCAACACACATTAGAGGAAAACGGAGATGTAATGAGACAATACACTGGAATGTGAAACAATAGAATAAAAGTAAGTAAGATTTGGCTGAGTAAACCAAACGAGATGATAAGAGAGCGAAATGAAAGCTGTTTCATTTGAGCATAATAAATGACACCTATGGATGACAACACTACAAAATGAGAAACGGCAAATGAGGTAGAAACGTAATTTTAAAAAATTGCATAAAGGGAGAAATTCTGGAGGGAAAAAATAAAAAAGCACCAGAATCAACAAACTTAAATCGTAGTAAAGATAAGAAATGAGTGTCTGGAGAAAAATGGGGTCACTGGAAATATGCAGATCCATTATATAAGAGAAACCTGTTTAGAGAGCAGGTGTTCTTCCCACCCCTGAGATATTATGGAATGTTGTGTTGTATTGAAGTGCACCTTGCAGCTGTGGACTATTGATTCTTGTGCTTAAGTCCAACAGCAGGTCCTCACACACAGTGTTTGACTAGACTTGGTTTGCTCAGACACACTTATCTCTCAGCTGCTGCTCCCCGAATGAAAACATGCCTCATCGCTCTCCGGCTTTCTGCAGCTTGCCGCCAACCAAGTGTGTAAATGGATGTTTTACATAATTATACTTTTCATCTGGGGCGAGAGGAGGGTAAAACAATAAAACGGGAGTCATATTTCTGAAAATGAAATTGATGCACCACGCGTAGGTTGTCCGGGAAGGTGAGAAGACACTCCTATGACTCTTGCCCAGTACTTTATTATATGCGCACTAACACTGACACAGACACACACACCAACATGCCTCTTTTTCTCCGGAGACCCTTCCTCGGCTGTTGGCATGTGTGTACGTGGACTGAGAGGAGATATTGCCAGATGTGGCTGCAAATGAACAGCTGTTACTCTCTACAGCTGCCTGTTTTGTTGCTGTGACACCCTTGCTGTTGCCTTGGTGACCAGAACTATGTGTAACATACGTTTTACATTCGGGAAATCCTGCCCTGTGGAATTTGAGTTCACGTCCTGCATACTAATGTCAGACCACGTACCTCAGGGAGTCAGTTTGATTGGCGGGTGCTGAAATTTTCTATGCCGGTCATGTTTTGTGTGTGTTTGTGGAAGTGTGTAAACTTGCCCGCGATGTAATTAAGTGCATGTTCCGACAGTGAAAGTGTGAAATTGGAAGCATTATAGATGGATTGGAGGGAGAGGCGGCCACATCATGAGGGAGAAAGAGGAAGAAATGAAATAATGAACATTCTGGCGGGGAAGCAGACTAACTTACTGAGTGAATGACTGGCTGATGAACTGGCAGATGGACTAAGAGCCACACGAGAAGACAGAGAATAAGAAATGCTGTGCACTTTGGAGTGATGTGTTTTTCTGCAATACGTGATAATCAGATCTTCATCAGTGACAAATAAAGACAAACATCAAACACAATGCTCTTAAGCATGTGAAGGATTTTGGATATTTATTCTTTACTGAACTGCCGAAAAACACAAGTAATGTTAGAAAGTTGCAGTATCTGCATTTCAACTCTCTTTTGCAAAAGATGGAGTTTGAATAGTTTTAGATAACAGGTTTACTTTGACGATTGGGGTAATTTTCCTGCAGTATTATCCAGATTATACTGATGCCGTTCCGCAAGATAACCCCAGGAAATAATCTCCACCTGATGATAGCAAGTTGTCCAGGTCCATTGGATTCAAAGCAGCACAAGTAATCACTATGGCTTATATTTTGTAGGTATGCATTTTCCTTTTCATTGCTCATTTTGGTCATGCACCATAGTTTTCATTTGATATACTAATGAAAGAGTTTCATTCACTCCATTGCAGCCTTTAGCGGTTTCTTTTATTTTCACCTTCTTGATCATGCACACATAATACTCGTGCATTTAAGTATATACAGCTTTTCTAACTGTCAATTGAGAAATGTCTAAATTCTCTGAACAGGGTTCATCTAATTACAGACATGGCTTTGTAGCATAACTATATGAGTGTTTTGATGTAAGTCATTTTATGTAATTTTGACCAAGGTCATTTTTAGGTCAATGTTTTTAATACCATCATTCAGCTATTCCCAAACCAGAGATGGCCAGAAGATGTACTCGCATAAAATATGCATACAACCTGAACATGAGCACTCTTTGAATTTCTAGTTATCTTCACTTTTCACTAAACTGTATCTGTATGTGTGCTGCACGGTGCTGCAGAGCTGCTCCTGTGTCACAGTGTCTGAGAGGGCTCTTTCTCAGACACCCTGGACAAAGATCTTTATTTTAATGCACATTAGATATCACAGTGGTGATATAAAATGTTATTATTCACATGTAATTACTGCTAAGGCTATCTTCTAGTGAGCTGGCCTGTTTACAAAGACACACTAGAGACATGCACAGTTTTGCAACTGAATGCAGCTCACGTCTGTGCAGTATTGAAGGTGACTGATCTTACTAGATTTCTTGTTTCTTTTAGTTTTGATCCAAATAAAAGTTCTTTTGTTTTCAGAGGGCATGGATTCCATAAGCAGATGGAAACTGTGACTAGAAAAGTCAATATGTGCCTGTGTCGGAAAAGCTCGGACTTCTGTCTTCAATCTTGTCATTGATTAGAGTTGAACATTGCAAACTCTTCACTGCAATTAGCTTTTCTAAATGTTATTAACCTATGGGTTCACTTACTGTATTTTTTCTGACCTTAACTGTGGATGTTTGTACCGTGATTCCAATTATGGGCAATGTAGGCTTCCAATCTTTGATGTACCCAGTGAGATACAAAAGAAGGTAAAAAAAACAAAACAGAAAAAAGAAGGTCAGAGCAAAGACAGAGATGCCAGAATGAAACAGAATGAATGGGGTTTGTTTGATTGTCTGGTTCGGTTAAATCCCTTGGAAGGACGTGCTGTCGCCCGGCAGATCAGCACAATGATGCTGTGATTGAACGGTGTCCCATCTTCCAACATGCTTCACAAAAGTTGCATGCACAAAGGATGGATCGAGTGTTCACACGGTACTGAAGACGTGCTGGAAAAATGCGATACAAAACCTTGCATGTGATCACACGCTCAGACGCCTCAACGATGCACCTGGGTGCTAAAATGTTTGCATATACACAGACGTGCGTGCCCACAACATGCAGATTGGGAGCATATTGTCATGATTGGAGGGTGACGCATTCCTCTGCAAGGTGTACATTTGATAGGCTAGGATTAGGCAGATGGAGATGGGGGCTAGAGGAGGTGCTGGGCAGAGAGAACAGAAAGCAGAGAAAAACAAAGCCCAGCGCATTATGTGTCCTCAACAGGACACAGAAAAGCTCCAACCCTGCAAAATCAGAATCCAGCATTCAGTGGAGATGGCATAGAAAAATGCAAAATGTGCCTGAAAAGGAGGAGGCTTGCACAGAAACAAAGGAGGGATGCATACATTTATTGATTGATTTTCAGTTATTTTGTTTATGTTAAAAGCAAACACATTTGACCTTTTTGCTTTATCAAGCCGAAACCTCAGTTTTACTGTTTTATTGCCTGAGCTGATCGTTTTTATCTGACGTGACCGTCGACTCGTTTTATTATTTACTGGCTACCAAGAGTTTTATGAGGATAAACTGTCAAACATCATACTAATGAAGATGTTTTTATAGCGTCAAATCAAACTGCACACCTCTGCCTGTACAACTGTCTGCGGCACAGCTGGAAACAGGCGATAGTATTGGTGACACAAGGCTGAAGTTACACTTGTTGTGAAAGCTACAAAGCAAACAGACAGACAACTCCAGATTAGATCTTGACTTTGTGGGACTCTAAGCCACACACAACCAGGAGGGATTAAAAACCTGATTTCCCAGGACTACTGCTAAAGGTGGAGTATTAAGTGAAAATAGATTCCAATCCTTTCATGTCTGTATCGCAGGACATTAAAATACACCTTGCAGCTTTAGAAAATAGGCTACTGATGCAATGTGGAGGTGTCTGTTGTTCACCAGCTTTCTCTGGGAACATTTAGGTATAGCAGGGTCACATCCCTGCAGCTCAGTCTGCAATCTAGACACAGCCCGGCTTCTCCAGAAGCAGTGACATGCATTAAACACAGATAGAAAACACAATCCTGTTGAGATTCTCACACATTATAGACAAATGTCTAAAATGCAACAAACATCTGACAACCACCACACCGGTGAATTCTCAGAGGAGTCGATAAATCGCAAATTGACTGAAAGAAAATTAATCACCAACAATTCGCCACAGTTTCTCAAACTATAAAACACTTTTAGTTTCCATCGTGCACTCTCCCTTTGTGCATAAAATTAAATAATTTGCCTGTAAAATCATAATTTATGGGCAGAAAACTGTTAAGTGTGTGTTGCACGCATCTGCTTCTGAAAGCAGTGAACTCGCCTCACTATAATTTGTGATTTCTGTCAATTTAATTCCTGTTTTGCCTGAAGACAGAAAAACAAGACCATTTTAAGTAACACCCTAAAACCTTCATGTATCACGTATTTGGTTTTTAGTTATTATCAGTGAACAAACATCACTTAGATGTTCCTAATACATTCCAGGCTGCGTTTCACCATCTATTCTTAATTGCGCTAATTTTTATTATCTGGAAATTTGAGGTTGGGTGGGGTGAATTTGTTGCGTTTACTCAAGCACAGGGATGCATCATCAGTGTGTGTACTTGCGCCTATTAAGACTATAAAGACTGAGGCCCATGGTCACAATTTGTTTCCTGATTAAACCATCGCCTTTTACAGATCTGGCGACAGTTTACAGGCCTGCACAGAACAAAAAATGTCATATTTGACAAACATGGAACAATAGGCGTCTTATTTCATATTGTTGTACAGCCTAGAAGCATCCTGTGACTTCACTGATCATGTCTGGCCGATGATGAATACAGTCGAGATGTAAATTCTCAAGGAGTGTCACAGTGTCTCATTTATTGTTTATTCGCCACCAATGTTCTGTCTCTTTGATGCAGCTGGTGCTCACAGAAAAAGCCTCCAGGAAGTGTTTGCGGCGCAAAACATCTCTGCAGTAAAAAGATAAGGTCAAATTAGATTTACTGGATAGTTCTAGCAATGTGTGCTTTTATCGTGGACGCCTGAGTATGTGTGTGCAGGACACAATATATTCCGGTTCAGTAGCCCTTGCTGTCCAGTTTTCCAAAAAAAAAAGAAGAAAAAAAGAGTATCCTTGGCTTTTCTGAAGTGTCCAGTTGTGTTTCACCTTTTACGACAGTGGAAGTGACTGCATTGGGATTATTGTCCAATCACACAGTGGTTATTTTTATGGTGGTAAAGGTTGCAGAGGACAGGGATAACCCATCCTTCACTGAATATGTGTAGCAACAGTGCCGTGTGAGTGTCTGCCTGTGAGACAGAAAGAAACAGAGGTGTTGTGTGTGTGTGTGTGTGTGTGTGTGTGTGTGTGTGTGTGTGTGTGTGTGTGTGCGCCTTAGCCCAAGGACCTTCTGTTCTGTAATTAGTTTTTCCTGTGGTATGTTTTCCATCCCTCCCTTCCTCCCTCCCTTCCTCCCTCCATCCATCCATCCATGCAACAGATTGCAAGGGTGATTCTGGAAATCCGGAGGATCAGGCCACACACGCACAGGCGCACTCATACAGCCATATGAATGCAATCAAGTCTGCAGTAGCACATGCCAGGAGAGTGGCAAGGCAGGGACAATAGTAAGAGAACATTGAGGCGTCTGTATAATTTGTGTGTATGCGTGCGCACACACGTGTGTTTTTCTGTCATCCCTCAATAGGGCAAAAATGGTGGCAAGCTATCTAATTTTCAGGACTTATAGTCACAAAGCCAGCTTGATTTCACCAGCCGGGAAATCTGAGTGAGCGTGTGTGAGTGTGTGTGTTACTTATTGACACATGGTGTAGATAAGCCTGTAGGCTCAGGTTGGCCGTGATTCCTCTCTGATTTGTCCCTATATGTGTGGGTGCACATTTAATAAGTGCGACTAGATGTGTCTGTACGCGTGTTTTTGTGTGTGCGTTTGTCCCAAGAGTTTGCTTCACATTACACATCGCTGCCTTGCAACACACTTTGGACTCCCAGCTGTAAACTCCCACTCCTGCTCTTTGAGAGATGTTTGCTCATGTGTCTGATTTTGGTGTAAAGCAGTTTGTCGTCACAGTGCGCAGACTGAACGATAAGTATCGCTAATCAGTAGGGCACTCTGCTCATATCTTCCTTCTCTCATGATTATTTTTTGTCTCTTATGTTTCATTTGTCATTAAATATTCATGTCCACTCTTCGTTTCTAAAGCACTTTGTGATAAACCTTTTCTGTTAAAAGCTCTTTATGAATAACATCACCATCAATATTTAGCATTCTCCGCTCACCCCTCTTTGCCTCCTTTGCTCACCCAAATGATCCTCTCCTGTACCTCAACCCAGCTCTCAGCGCATTTAAAATTCAGAATTTGTGCCTTCTGATTTCTCGAGGGCATTGATTGCATTAAATTTCATTCTTTTCAATCAGCGTTGTTACGGAAACAATGAATTGTATAAACCCACACCTAGCATCGTTTTCAAGCGGCGCTCCAGAGGCAACAGTTACAGATTAAATGAATTTATGGAACCTGTGCAATTATCTGATAAGGAAGATTAAAAGTAAAAATGTATTTCTGGCGGTTGATAAAAGCAAGACTGGGGGCAGCTGAGGATGTTGAACTGCAGAAATTCTCTTAATGAAAGTCAAATGGAGCACTTGTTGATAAACCAGCCTGCTGATAGTCATCACAGAGGTTTTGTACTGTGACTTTTCTGCTCGCTAACTCTAATTCAGTTTCCATTTCAAGACTCATTCATTACATTTTCATGTAAAGCATTTTTATTATGACTCATGTAACTATCTCACTTTTCATCTGCTCAACACTCTTCTGGTCAGAGAAGGTTTCCAAACGATCTCAAATGAGTTTCAAATGAGGCTCATTGACAGGATACTCCACATGTCGGAGTGAGAGTGAGATGCAAAATGAGGAGTTTAAGTTTGACCCTCACCCCTTTGTCCTTCCTACTCTCATCCCTCTCCCCTGTTCTTATCCTTGGACAAAGAAGATGAATACAGATGAGGGTTAATGCGAAGTCTCGTGGCTCGTCGCTCAATCATTTATGCTTAACATGAATATTTTATATCTAAAACAAAGCGGTACACACCTTAATCTCCTTTTAATCTCTTACCTTCATGCATAATTTTAACATCGCCTTCTCATCCCGGCCTGAATTGGTCTGCCGTGACCACACCCTTGAGTATTTGTCTCCCCATCTCGCTCTCATTCAGCGCTGTTGCATTATTCTTCCGAGCAAGGTCTGCACGTTAAATGTCTACGCTGTAATTGTACGACGGCGCCTGCTTGTTGAAATGCTGTCGCCCCCCTGGCAGCTATGCTCTGATTTATTTGGTTGAAGACATTTTATGCACTCTAAGTGATTGAAGGAGCCCTTGGGGCCTTTCAGAATTGAATGCTTATGACGGAGAAACTAAAGACTTAGTGTTCATGTACATTTGAGGCTGTAATTGGTTTGTTTACATCAGCAATGCCCCTCAAAATTTACACTTTAGATGAAATAGGAACACATCATTTATGCGTAGTGAAAACCTCAACTCTTGTGTGCGTGCGTGTGCTTGTTTTAGGTCAAACAGAGGATCGTGGTTTTCTAAAAATCCAGTTTTGCATTTACTTTTTTAGCCTTGTTGAACAGAACCTCCTCAGATAGATTTAGCTGCATTTTTGAGGATGATGGGTTCAGGAAAAAGATTTTTGGATCAAGTGGTACATTTATTTTTGATAGCAGAGCACTGGCTGGCAAAGGGAACAAAGACCGTGCTCACTGCTACACAAATGCCCCAACAAATATAAATAACAGTGGGTGGGAGGCCAATGAGGAACTAGTTCTTGGTCCTTCACTTACAATGGATTGTCAGATAGAGGGGTGATACAGTGAGTGTGCATGAACCTCTATTTGTGTTTTCAGGAGAGAACACAATTAAGTCAGTGACTGCAAGTGTTGTGCAGACTTCCTTTTCCCTCTCATCTCTGCCTAACATGTGAGCAGCAAGGACATCATTTTCACATGAAAGACACAATTTCTTACCATTTAATAGAGCAGAAGAATGATTTCGGAAATCAAGCTGACATCCTGAACCCAAGTCTGTATCGCTGACTGTGGTGCATGTTTTTTTTTTTTTTTTTTTCACATTCAAGCCCAACTTCTCAGTAGCCTTTATTCCCCTGATATTCCTCTTTCCAAATAAGATGCAGAGCAGTTTTTTCTTAAGGTCAGATGATGTTAATTGGTATTTTAAAACCGAACACGAGCCCCGTTTACTTGCTTTTGCATCATGCTTCGGTTTATCGGGGTGTCAGAAAGAACAAGTGCTGTCTCCTTGTTACTCAGGTGACAACGTGACGTCACTGCTATTGAACACCTCTGGCATATCAATGTCTGTGTAGGGCATGTATGTGTAATAATCCACTGTGTGCACTTGCAGTTCTACATGCGTGTGTGTGTGTGTGTGTGTGTGTGTGTGTGTGTGTGTGTGTGCAAACTGTATGCATGTCATGGTTTCCTGTCCGAGCACAAACTTGGGCCTGGGCTACAGCTGACCTTCTATGGCATTTGAGCAAAGTCAGGGCACACATACAGACACACTAACACATGGATGACCTATAATCTGCATAAGTCACTCTCACTTGCTCTCTCTCTCTCTTACACACACACACACACTCACATCATAGTTCATCCAAGTCCTCCATAACTCTGCAACAGCAGGTGAAGTTTAATTTCCAGGTGAGACCTGTAGGGTGCCAACCTTCAAGTTTGCTGCAGCTTTTATAGACACAATGTTTTTTTTTCCTTATAAGCTTGTGAAGAAGAGATAACTACAATTGTTTGTATGGGCGGGTACATTTATGCCTGTGTGTGAGTGTGTCAGTGGAGGGTTAACTGGACTAAATCAGGTGGAGGAGTTATGTGCTATCTTCTCTGCAGGCTAGCCTTGACACCCTGCTGCCTGTGTGTGTAACTGTATGTCAGCCTGGAGTGATTCACCTGCTGTCTGAGTCATCCTCCCACATACTCACATATGCACACAAACGTACATGTTGGACACAAACAGATACAAATACACAAACAGACACAGTTTGTTTCC
Source organism: Pundamilia nyererei (assembly GCF_000239375.1). Lineage (NCBI taxonomy): Eukaryota > Metazoa > Chordata > Actinopteri > Cichliformes > Cichlidae > Pundamilia > Pundamilia nyererei. The sequence continues at coordinate 487,963 of NW_005187643.1, read as the reverse complement.
ACCTACACGGCACATACGTACTGTACACAGAGTGTCTGCAACCTTGGTCCCTTGTGTTTTAAAAGACAGAAAGACGATATTATATAATCTGCCGAGGAGTTTTTTCCCCCCAGTTTCACTTTAATATAAAATCAGCAGCAGTGATGAAAAACATCTGCTGTATGTGAGGTCAGATTAGAGGTCAAACCCTTTTTAGAAATGCCTTCGCTCTTTCATTGTTGTGCTGCACTCTGCACGTCTTACATCTACCACACAGTCCATTTCTGCTTGACCTGATTAAGTCTTACTAAGGTCTTTTTATAAGAGGATACATTCAAAATTCCTTTTCATGCTTCATCTCTGTCCAAACTCAGAAATGTGTTTGGGTGGTAATTCATTTCTTGAGCCTGTTAAATATCAGATAATCAACATATGTGTTAACATTTGTGAATGCTAAGCTAAGCCAGTCAGTGTTTGCATCCCCTTTCTGAAGGCTGAAGGTTGAAAAATTGTCATAAAATATTTAAAAACTATCAATGTTTAGATAGTTTCTTTGGCTCCCTGCCCTAAAGAAACAAACGAACAACAAGTCTATCAGCTGAAATGGTATTTTACGGATACTGATACTTACTGATTCATTTGTGGTGCATCTCTATTGAATCAAAAACAGCCTTTTGTCTTATGACGTTGCCATGTGACCTATCGAGGTTGGTTTGATGGTGTTTTAAAACATGAACACAGTCTACCCAATGAGAGACAGCTTCTCATCAATGGTTTTGCAATGAAATTTGTAATAAACATTAATATATTCATGAATGAAAATTGCATTTCTTTTCTAACTTAATTGTATATCACTACACGCAACAAGCCAGACGCTGCTTTACATATTTCTTCCTCTAATGTAGGACTAAATGGAAGTACCGAGTCGAGTTATTCATGCTACAAGCTGACATTTTTCTCATACTGTGTGATCTAAATTCACCAGGGTGCTCTGTTCAAGGAAGTCTTAAAGAACCATGCAGGCCAGCTATCTATTCGGTCCACTGAAAAATGATGCAGCAACATAAGAGAACCATTTTTTCTTCCTAAATTACATTCTGGTGTCAAGCGCGGTTGCTTCCGGGAAAACATTTCTATCCACAGAAATGCAGAAAGTTGAGCTCGTCAAAGTGAAATATTTTGTCTGTCTTTTGGGTTTTGTTCGCTTTCCCATCAGGAATGACTGGATTAGCAGACACGAGCACAGTGTGTGTGCAGTTCACTGATGCCAAGTTACAGGTTGAAACAAATACCTCATACTTGGGCTTGAAAAGATATTGTGGCCTGTGATTTTGTTTGGCTAAGAGAGGCAAAAAAGGGGCTTTGGTGTGGCTCAGTTTGGTGCTTCTTCTAATCTGCTATGAGACAGCAGTGAAGACATGAGCTGCCGTGCGTTGTCAGAAAATCCAACCAGGAAAGCAAATAGTAAACAAACATGGATGTCATAAAAATGACAAGCTGGTAGCTTTGGATTTCCACAGTACTGAACACACCACAGTGCAACACATGTCACCTGCACACAGACAGAGCTGGCTTTTTAAACTCGGTGTAGGAGGGGAGCAACAGCCCTGATACCAAGACCGAATCCCACCCGGCCCAGCTGACGTGCTGTTAATGCTGCTGAGCTTTGGAGAGAAGAGACTTTGTTTGAGTGCAGCTCAAAGAACGGATGTAAAAATGATAACAAAGTATAGAAATAATCCTATTAAACTACTCTCAGCAAAAAGAAAACACACACTAATAAGAATTGTTTAAGAAAACTCCTTGAACAAAGGAAAAGGGAAGAGTTGTTGGTGTCAAGGCAACAACTTCAGGTTCATCACCAACTATAAACACTGAAATCCAGTGTTTGCGTCCATCCATCAATTTAAATCAAAACCCAGACATGAACTGTATCACATTTGTTTAAATTATGACTGAAAGTGGTCGATTGTGCGGTAGCTTCAAGTCCTGCTGTGCAAGGTACTAATGTTTGCATGTAAGCATGGCAGCATTAACCACCAGTCACAGTGAAGTTTGACATGGCTTTCATTTGCTTGCAGACGATATTAGAATCACTTGAGCTTCCATCTGCTTTATGCACTGATGGATTTCCAATGTTCTCTCATCCATGCTTTTGGCACTTAGGGTACACACCCTGCCTCCCTCCTGCTATCCATCCATCACTCTTTCAGCTCTGTCTAATAATTACGAAAAAAAAGGGCTTCAAACAGATTAAAGATGGAATTGACATAAAGAAATTGAAATAATACTTCTTTGGAGACGATAATGTCATTTCTTTCAGCGGACTGTGTTCCCGGCTGCGGCAGAGCAGGTAATTGAAGCAAGAAGCCCGGCCCTTTCAACCCTTCCCTCGGTGTCTCAAATGCAGATCAGTGTGATAACGTCTCAGACGCCACACTAGCTAATTACACTGTGAATCCCCGAGGACCAGTATCAGGCTATAGTCATAATGACACAGTGCCACACCACACCTTGTCAAACTGTGTTTAAACTAGATATTGGGGGAGAAAAAAGTAAAGAGGTGCTCGAGAAAATTAAATCAGCTGTTCTACCTGCGTTCTTTTCTTCTGTTATTCCACCATCCTCCTGCTGCCTTTTATCTCTTTTTCTATCAGTGACTCTTTTTTTTTTTTGCATGTTAGATTAACACAAATCCTGGATGGATAGATTGTAATCAGGAGGCACAAAGAAGTGCAAATCTGCATGTAAATATATGCGGTAGGCACTGAACTTCTCTCATCTAAAGGTGGACAGAGATGTGCTTGATCACAGCTGAAACATTTGCAGCTGCGTGAGCAGAAAGACAACTTTTATGTGCTGATCAAACCACAGCACATATACATATCAACCAGGTGTCGGCCAGGAAGCGACATACTAATCAAAAATGGAATATTAGGACACCGTGCATATGGAAATGAGTAGATGGGTAATGGTTACTTTAATGCAAGCCAAAATCACAAGATGAAGCACCTGTAATAACGTGAGTTTCTGCAAGAGGGAACAGAAATGCAGAGGCTGTTCTGCGTTATATGTGGGCACAGCCCTCTGGTAGACAAATTTAAAACTAGCCACAGTTTCTGGCATCGTCTTGTATGTTATTTATTATTTAGGAATATGTATGAATCTCAGTAAACTCTTTCCTCCTTCATCTTGCTGTCGATTGTTTGCTGGTATTTCTTTTGAGACAAAAACTCCACCGCAGAAACCTTTACTTGTAAAAACCCCACATTAGAGCCATATATCATTCCCTTTGTAATGGAAAGTAAGTGCTTTCTAAATGAGAAGCTAAAGGTTCCCATATTGCCACTCCACACTGCCTGACTGACAGATGATCTCAGGGTGAAAAACTGTAGTGAGGAATACAAAGTTAGAGGTCTTCACCTGCTCACTCAGCTTATCTGTGCTTTTCCCGAAGGGTGTGAGGCTGTAAATATTAAAGATTTCCTTTCTGTGTGATCTAGAAATTAGCTGTGATTTCCAAACTCCTGGTAATGCCATGGTATAACTGGAAAATTATATTGTTTGTCCTAAGGGATTAATTACAGCAAAATCTTCTAATATGCCCTAAATGCTTTGATTGACAACACAAAAACCCTGTGAAGTTGACCTAATTTCTGTGATTGCTTCACTCCTTCCTGCAGTGTCTTCCTTCTGACTGTGCGTGCTAACTGTCTAACCACTGTGTGTTGGGACAGACTTTGTTTTGAGTCCATTTACTAATGCTCCAGCAAAGCACAGCATTTTAACATGTTCAAACCTACAGGTCAAACCTATGCATACACTAATGGAAAGTACTCGCAAGCAGAGCCTGAAGACATGAAAGCTTACTTTTTCAGTTACTTTCTCTTCCCTTTTTGCCCTGTGCTTGTCAGGGAGGATTATCCCCCCCCCCCCTTTTTTTACATTAAAGATCCAACCCCACATACTTCTTATTGTTACTCTGTTTTCTGCTCTTCAGTCTCCTTTAAGCCCTGCCCCCCAGCTCTAATGTTGTATTTCTCATTGTCCTGTTTTTCACAGGTACCGTTGTGAGCTATTACCCATCTCTTTCACAGATAATGCGATTAACCTCCTGATTCGGGAAAAGGAAAATAGCCTTTACTAAGACCACAACATTAATCCTCTGCACATAAGATTTATACCTCTCTGTCTGTCTACCTCTCTCTCTGCGTGTCTCTCTCACACCTGTCCTCTCTGTCTGCCCTATACCTCCACTTCCTCCTCCAGCTTTGGCACATGTCAGCCCTGCCTGAACGAGCAAGCCAGTAATGAAACACACACAGTACAAATGTACATACATACAGTACAAGATAGACTACTCGTAAGGATCGCCAACCACTCTCTCAAACACACAAACTCATAGTCACATAAAATTCAGACTACATGGTACACAAACAAGTCATTCACAAAAGTAATGTCCTGCCAGAGGGGACTGTGGGAAAATGAGTTTTTGGATGGATTATTATTATGTTGTGTAGTCTGGCCCTCTGCCCTGGTCTCTGTGCATCTTGTCCTCTGAAGTGGTCCACAGTACATACACACAGTGCTCTAAACCTCCCGCGGTGGGTGTAAGAACATAGGATTAGTGGAAACACAGGCTTTCATGCCTATCCTAAATGTTTTGAAATCCATGCAGGGATTTGGTGATCTGACTTACTGTGGGCATGTAATTATGGGTTGTGATTTGCGCAGCTCAGTGGGGAATCGTGGGGTTTGCAATTAAGTTGATATACAGGACACACATCACAGTGTTGTGGTCTTCAGAGGCGCTCTGTCTCTAAAGGCAAGTAGGGTTAGAAAATATCCAGGCTTATAGGACAAGAAGTTTTGTCAGGGTAAGACATTAGCTTTAGTATGAATGCATCATCAAGTCCTTCTGAGATTTTTCCAAAAAAATATCTGAAGATTTGCTACAACTAGTCTAGAAATGAAGGCCAGATTAAAAAAATAAAAACTTGTCTTTATTGATGTATAAAAGAAAACTTGCGAAGCAACATGGGAATCTCAGTTTTCCTTGATGTGTCCTTGCAGCTCTATGTGCTGGATGTTTTTGTGAGGGAATGTTTCTCTTGGTATGTGTTGTCATGTTCACCACCATGGAAGCCTTTTATGGGTGCTGGACTGTAATTGCAGTGGTGTGGCTGCTACTTCTGCTTACACATGGGAATAAAGAAAATAAAACACACTGTCTCCCTCTGCCATTTCTGACTTTTTCCTCTCCCCTTCTTCCTCCTTCTTTGGGTTTTTTCAACATAATAAATCTCTACAGAATCTTTCCTGTTCCTTGCACATCTTTCTCATCATCTGCCTCCATGTTCTCCTAGGCATTTATTGCAAGCACATATGAAATCATTGTTTTGCTGGGCAGCCTATTAAAAGTGACAGCCTGTTGACGAGCATATACTTTTACATTTTGAAGGACACAAGTTGCTGAATACCTTTAATTCCGACAATTTGTTTCAAAACCAAGTAAATGTATCTTTAATTAAGGATAAGTGCTTTCTTGATTTCTCTTTAGTGTTGCTTTTTGTTTTTTGTTTTTCAGACAGCAGATGTGCAGATGTCTGTTTTGCCATGTGCCAGATTGGTGGAGTCTATTACAGCATTTTAATGGAACTATTTCCTTAATTTTCTAAACAGACATAAGCTGAGTAATCTGAACCACTGTCTGTTAAGTGAAATATTTAAACCATAAAGAGTAAATATTTTTACCCGAGTCAAAAAAAGTGAATTTTCTTCACGTACAAATGTTTTTTTAAATGTACACTGAAAACTGAATTTCTGCTTTGTTTGTATTAAGTCAGTTTTCATGAGACGCTTTAAAAATGAAAATTTTAACAACCCATCAGGACAAATCAGACTACGTTTATTTAAAGAGATTATGTTATGGTGAGAAAAATATATAGCATTCATTTTGGAGAAGTAGTTTGACAGCCTAGCAGTCAGACTGCCTCCTATCCCCTTTTAAGTGTATTGAGTAGTGTCAACAGCAATTCCTTCTGACTGTGTGAAGTCAAAAGCAAAATGGAAACCACCCAGAAATGCAGAACTCCAGCACGGTGCAGTAGAAAACATTCAAAGTCCTTAAGCAGTAATGGGCCCTAAACTGTAAGTCATCACTTTGGACAAATTTTTCCTGGCTTTGATGTAAACAGCAGCGAGCTCTGAGTGAAAGCTTTCTGGGGAGAACGTACATGCACAAACTGCAGAATTACTACAGCAGGGTCAGTGTGGAGCAGGGGCACCAGGAACGACTGGACAAATGCACAGATAATCCAATGCTACTGAATGACCGTACCACAGATCAGCTTAATAGCTTCACAGGCAGCCTGTGAGGTTGACAGATCAATAACACCAGTGCAACAGCACTTTCTAGGCTCTCGAAGGCGGTATGTGTGCCTGCTGGCTATCCGTGAAAGGCATGATGAAACTCTGCTGACTTGTTAAAATAATCTGTTAATGTCGGTGCTGCTGGAAAACTCAGCTTTTCAAAGAGAGGTGAAGAAACATAAATGTTAGGAGTTTTAAAATATCCACTGTGCTCTCAATGTAAAAAAACAAAAATGAGATGACTGATTAAAAAAGACAAATCTTGAAAAAGATGTTTGCATTTTGCAGTCTTTAAGTTCAAATTTGCCAGTTTTGGTTGCATGAAGAAAAATACAATTTTATTTTTATTTTTTTTTGCATCTATATCAGTGTTTGGAAAGTTAAGTAGTACCAAATGAATAGCCAGTCTGAATAAACACCATGTGGGCAGCATGGTGTTTATTCAGTGGTACAAGAAGGTCCTGGGTTTGAATCCACTATCTCATCAAGACCCTTCTCTGTGGAGATAGCGTTACTCTCCCACAGTCCAAAGACACTCAGTTAGTCGGGTTAGGATAACTGGCCATTCTAAATTGCCCAAAGGTGTGATTGTGAGTGCAAATGGTTGTCTGTTTCCACCTGTTAACCTCATAAGCCTAAATTGGATAAGTGGGAAAGAAATGGATGAATGGATGGATCGATATAAATTTATAAAAAGCAAAACTGCAAGTCTTAATAGGGTCCAAATAACTAAATCAAGCCCTTGTAACTCAGGTATGTGTCCTATTCTGAGTGTGAGTAATAAATGTGGACAATGACTTCTGCAATACTCAAAAGTTATTATCAATTGAAGCTCATTGAAAGTGACATGTTACATCTCAAAGGTTTTATCCAGATATAAAAGCTATAAGGGCAAGAATGCAATGTCCAGTCTGTCTCTCATTAATAAAGGGCAAATATGCTGCTGGTTAATATTGACAGCATACAACACTGAATGTATTCATGTGGCATGTTTATGCACAGAAGTCCTCATTTTAATGTAGTTCTAATGCAAAATATTTTATGTTCCTTATTGAAAGGATTTACCTTAATTTACCAAGAGAAAAAATATTTATTTATTTAATTTATTTTTTAAATTCCATGCACTTCAGCGACAGATGGACAGATATGCAGGTAAAGTGACAGGCTGCCATCCATTACTTCCAGACAAGGGAGTGGGGCAGCGACAAGCTGTAATTGCTCTGAAATGAATACTGTGTGAACCAACAGCTCTGCAGCCCTTGGCAACAAAGAGGCAGGCAGGCTGGTAAATAAAGCATAAATACAGTATAGAGCTGCTGCAGCTTTTACCTCACTCCATCTCTCTCACTCCATCTCTCTCACTTCTATTTAAATTCCAATTTAAAGGCTTTCAGGATTTATTTAGAGTGCACTTGTGTTCTCCTGCTTTTCTGTGATATCATGCAGCCATTGTCTCTTGTTTAACTCTCTCCCATGTTTATTTCTGCATTCCCTTCTTCCACAGCCATTTTCCCTCTCTCCTCTCCCACCCGTATGTTTCTCGTCCTGCTCCTCCTTCCTCTTGGTCTCCTTTCTTCCCTCGCTGCCGGCCTTCCCTCAAGTCTGCAGTAGAGTCTAGATGTTGCTTGTCAATAATTTAATAAGGAAGGAACGCTCCCCTCTTAACCAGGGCTTTGAATTATTAACCTGCGTGTCCGTGTGAACCACACGTTTTGGGGCGCACGCTACCCCTTATATCAGATGTGATTGTACATTAGCCCATGCATATGTTTTGGCTACCCTGCTTCCATATGAAGTGTGATATAATGATTGCCTGTCCAAGAATGATGGAGCATGCTGGTCGAGCACAAATCGGTACTTTCTGCTGTTGTGTTCGGACTGTTTTGAGTGTGTATGTGGAGGTAGATAGCTGAGGAAAACATGGCATGCATGTTTTATAAGGGTCTGTCTGCACTGCCTAGTAAATGAGGTGCAATCTTCATTTGTCTATTTGAGTATCAAAAAAACATGTGTATTATTATGAACATACGTTCACTTTTGAAACAAGGCTATCTATTTTATTTTTTTTGCTTATGCATCTCTGCAGGACTGGAGACATGGAGCTTAATTCAGTTTTATTGGTCACTGCAGAGTTTAAGTGAGTGTAGGTGTAGCATTGCTTATTAATGCTAATGTGTGCGAATGTGTCTATGTGTAGGTTGTGTATACTTGTCTCTTTACTTACTATGGCAGAAGAGTGGGAGTGTGTGTGAGTTCCTGTGCTGGAGGCCAATGGCTACATACAGTTCATCTCAATGAAAGGCGCTGCATCCATCATAGAAATAGCAGAGCTGTGCTGAGAAGGCCTTAGTGGGTTTGACAGAGCTCACTCAGGCAGATGGATGTTGTTTATGGCTGCCAAAATGTTTTAAATGTTTTTATTTATTTATGCATTTAATTGTGGGTGAGAGCACGTAGTTACATGTTAATGCTGGAGCTGGCCTTGTAAGTTGAATGCAAATCATCTGTGTGCAGGAATTGTGGCGATTTATAGACACAGAATGCAATTCGACCGTGCCCACACTGTAGGGTAAACAATTTGCGGCTCTTCTTTGAGCTGGTAATGGTACCTCCTTGTTTATTCCCTCTACTGGCAAAAGCTGCCTTAGAGATGCTGTATGAGGCACAACCAGCTGGTTAAAGAACCCAGAATTAAGTTTTCATAAGCTGCCAAACAGGAAAGCATCACTTTTGATGAGAATTGTCAGTGATGATTCAAACAGTAAAATATCCATTTTAGGTTACTGTATAAAGCATTTTTGCTAATTGTGGATCATTCAAGAAGCTATGAGTGACGAGCTCATGCTGGCCTTAGGCCTCAGTCACACAGGCCTAGTGACTGGTCAACAACCCCCTGGAAACTTCTCATTGCTGGGGAAAAATGTGCAAACAGATTTGTGTAGTTTGCATTTAAGACACTAACTTGTCTGCAAACTATCACTGAGCAGTAGAGAAACCTTTTTCTTCTTCACTCACTGTGTTTATACAACACTGTGCATTTAATTATAAGTTATTGTAAACGCTGTCTCTCTTCCACAATGTGTCTCCCTTCCTGTCCCTCTCCTCTTACCCCCATCTGGTTGCAGCAGATAGCTCACCCTCCCTGAGCCTGGTTCTGCTGGAGGTTTTTTTTCCTGTTAAAAAGGAGTTTTTCCTTCCCACTGTCATCAACTGCTTAAGGTTTTCTCTCTTTTATTGAAGGGTCTTTACCTTCAATTAGGTGATTGTTGTCATGGCTTGGTGCTACAGATTGAAAATAAAAACACTGAATTGACTTACATTTCAGAAAGTGTAAATTTTACTTTGAAACTAGTCTCAATTTGCATTTGTTAAATAATTTATTTAATCACAGTATCGCTCCCACTCTGCAAGGAGTTGGTGAGCATTTACAGACAATTTGGCATTTTCAATGCAAACTATAGCCAACTGTGGCAAACGTGTTAGCGACCAAAGCAGCCGCAAGAAAGTTTACAGTGGTGCACCATATACCGCCTTTGTGACGAATTTCACTTGGCAACTGCCAGCAACTTTCAGCAAAAACTGGCCAACCAATCAGGGAATAGAATTTTTTTTCCCCATTGAACTATCGTCACTGGGTTGCTAACCAGTCTGCAGGCCTATGTGACTGGGATCAGTGTCTTTATCCAAGGATACTTTGACACACAGAATGGGACTGAATCACTGACCTTCTGGTTAGTAGATGATCCGCTCTCACTTCTGAGAGACAGCTACCCACTCACTATGTACATCTATACTATTTTTCAGGTTAATTTGTTTAAAGAGCTGATTTATAGTGCTAATAACAGTTCTGGTACCTTCCTTCCTGTGTTGTCGCCTTAAGGTCGGCCTTTTTTGTTAGTGTAGAGTGTGCTGATGGATTCTGCATCACAGTTTGACAGCTCTCAGACACAACAAAGAAATTTGTGCAGGAATGTGTTTACATCCTGCAGGACCACACAACCTGCCTTGCTATGAATTTTAATTGGCTGCATTTGTAGGATTTCACAGAGGTGTTGCTGCTAAGTGAGGGGGAAAAGGCTTATTAGCACTCCACCTTTAGTGAGTCAACATGATACAGTGAACGGATCACTAGTTGGTTATATTTTCAGCGACTAGCTTTCCTTTGAAGCTTCTTGTAAAGATGGATACATGGAAAACTTTTTTTTACATTTAGATAGGTAGTAATTGATCACTTGGGTACAGATTAACCATTCATAATGAACCTGAAGATTTACGATAATGCTTTTATAATGTCAGTGGGGGATTAATGTGCATAATGTGCCTGAGGTCTCCTTAAACAAGCAAACACAGAAAATTCAACACGCTGTCAGCTATTTACTGCAAAGAAAAGAAAAATCAGCATGTGCAGGGAAGTGATCTCGTTGGCTTTTCCTTTGAGTTCTCAGGGCTTTGCTGTAGAAGCTAATTAGCGTTATGTTTAGCACTCTGGGAGATGTGACAAGTTGAATGTGGAGGTAACTAGATGTGGAAGTGGTGGGAATCCTTCCTTCTTGGTTGGATAATTTTTCACATGCTTCAAACATGTTAATTCTTGATTTTGTGGAGAACTTTAAAGGAATGCTATGATTTACTTGTTAAGTGTGGACAGATTGTGTGCAACCTGCTCTCCAAGCTTTGATGTGCTCACTTTTATATCAAAGCTGTGAATATTGCTGCGCTCATTTGATGAGTTTTAAAGATCCAGTGCTATTATTACACTCAGCATCTCAACCGAAGTTGCATTTTCAAGCTATTTTGGTGATTACACACCTACAGAATATGGACATAGCCAGATCAGACATTAAAATCCGTCTGAATAAGGCAGTGACAGTGAGCTATCTACTTGTTTTTGCATTTTGCATTTTGTTCAGACATTTATAAGTCAGTGGGAGACGCTACATAGTTAATGGACTGCACTTATTTAGGAGGTGACACTGAGAGATGTAGACAGAAAGAGCCACCACCATCAAGCCAGGACCTACACCAGGCTAACATGAATAAACTACACATGTAAAGAGTAGAAGAGTTTTATCTGCAGCCAGATCCAAGCTTACATTTTTACATGGGGAGGTGTTTAGTTTGCATAGATAAACTTACTGCAGTGTACATTCACACAGCATGGATAATTTAGTCTCTTTAAATCAGCTTTGATTAACATTTTCATATAACACTGAGCTCCATGAGTAAGTGAATATGTGGTAGGTGTTAGTGGTACGCTGGTACTGAACCTTGCAGAGAGTTTTGAGGTAATCACAATTAATATAATCTGGTTTCACAATCAGCAACTGCCATTTACTCTCACGGCATGTGATATAATTTCTATCCACAGCAGGCTGCTCTAAAGAAACAACAAACACAACAAATCACAGATGCGAAGAGTGCTTAACCTCCAATGTTACATTGTCGACAACAACAAAGCGGAAGTGCTTCTCCTCAAAGTACAAATGAAGATTGCAGGTTCAACATTTAGGAGGGATGAGCATTCGAGGGTTTCAAGAGCTCTGAGCTCTAAGTTTTACCTTCACATATCTGATGCTGGTGAATCACATAATGATGGTGACTAGACAGAGCCAGATAACATTAACAATTACCAGAAAGCAGCCCCTGGTTCTCAGAATGGTGTGTGTTCACCTCACGACTGGTCTAAGGAAATAAATGAAATGATAGTAACACATGCAGAACAGAAAATATGGTCCGATTACGTAAAACTAGGCTTTAGTTTTGGATTGATTTCAGTGGATGTGGATCAGTGGACGTGATGTTCAACTATAGATCAAAACCTTGGCCAGTGGCACAGCAGGCTGGCACACCCAAACTGCCTTCAACCTCTAAAGTTAAACTAACTAAAAAACATGAAATGAAATTTTTTGAAACTGATTTGATGAATCGTATTGAGCAACTATTTTCTTCCAGTTTCACTTCAGTTTGCTCCCAAGTGGGAGCAGTGTGTTGTTTTTCCCTGTGCTGTGTTAGGCGCTACAAGTGCAAGTGAGAGGCCACACGTTTCACACGATTCATAACGTTATGGAAAAGCAAAAGTACTTGTATGTACTGCTTAATGATGCTGATGTCCACATTGTACTCCAATCATTCATGCTCCATCGTGCTCGAGGCATTATAACTCTCTCGTTTACCAAAGGAGTTTGTTTTTGTTTATTTTTATGCCAATTATTTATTTGAAACTCAGTCATTATTTCAGTGTCTGCTTTCATTTGGTAATTTGAAGTGTGGTGCAAAAAACTACATTCGACATGGGTTTAAAAAGCACAAGCAAGACAGATTATTGTACTTGCTTATCCCAGCATACATTTCTGAAGAGGCTCTTGCTGAGGAGCTGCACTCTGCAAAGACATCCCTCAAGCCTGCTTTGAGCACATCTCTCTACTAACAATTAGGTAACAGCATGCAGAGCTGAGATATTATTACTTCTCGGGATTATAATGACTACTTGCTGAATTCCCACCTCTAACCTGAACCTAATCCTAACCTTTAATCTCTGAATTATTTAAGCTGCTGGGAGCCGCTGACTTCATAAACAAATGTATGTCCCCCGACGTGAGAAATACGAGCGTACACATACACACATTGCTGTAACCTACATGCAAGTACACATGTCAAACCAATTTGTGCAGTCGCGTCTGCACTCATGCATGCATTGGCTGTACTTTACTCTCTGTCATGCTCAAATCCCCGCATTGATGTTATTTCCTCTTTCTCTCTCAATCACACAATTTCTTTCCTACTCTTGCTGCTAGTCTTTGTCAATGACACACACGCGAGCACAAATATAATACTTTGAATTTGTTTTTACGCATCAGCATGCACTTCATTTTCCATCTGTCACACAAAAACCGTTAAATCTCTTTTTAATTTTCTCAGTATGCCGCTTTTATATAGCTTAGGCTCACAACCAGTCGCATGCACGCATAGACACACAGACACACACACAGACATACAAGCAGTGTTGGCCTCAAAGGAGACCAATGATGAGAATGAAGTGGCATAAAGGTAGAGATAAAAAAAAAATAGGGGGGAAGAGGGAGATGGGACCAAACAGTGCAAAAGCAACTAGGAGTGACATGGAGGGAGAAAAAAGAATGACACCATAAACAATAAAAAGGAATGAAAGACATAAAACTGAGGGAGGAGAAGACAGAGAAACTCCAAAAACAAGAGCGACTAAGAGGAAAGAAAGTGATAGCTGTGGAGTGAAAGGATTCACAGAGACTTAGGGACAGACGGATTAAAAAAATACTGGCATGAAAATGGAGTGACAGAGGGGAAAAATGAGAGCGACAGTTGCAAATAAAAGACTGACTGAGAGTGAGACAGAAATAGTTAAAAAGCTAACAGTGACAGATTGTAAGAAAGAATGACATGGTGAAAGAGCCGTGAGTGATGGAGAAAAGACAAGCGTGTTATAAATATATCTATCTCTAAAAATCCAACTATATATAAGTAAGACTGTGATATGAAGCAAGATATTACTTACAAAGCTGCTGTTTATTTTTTAAATGATTTATCCCATTACTTGCAAATCAAGTCTCTTTAAATTATTGTTGATCGTTTTCCAAACCCCTTGTTAACAAGCTAAAACATGCTGAATAACTGAAATACTCAGTGTAAAACCTGTGATATCCTGACAAACATACATGTTTAGGAGCTGAGAAAATCAAGTTTCCTCTCTTGATTTTTTTTTTTAAGATAAAAGTAAATAAAATGTGTTGAATACAATTTGTATGCTAACAAAGTGGCTTCTTTTTACACAATAAATAGATTGCTCTTTTTAAAGTCTGTTTAATCATAGCTATTTGCAATTCAAACAGCACATGTTTTAAAAATACATTCCCTTTAAAGGACCCAATGTTTGCACATTATGAGGCTTTTTCTGCTCAAGAAGGATTGACACAAAAAAGCAAAAACAAGAAAACTGTGCAGTGGTGAATCAAAAGCACTGTGGATTAATGGTCCAGATGTTAAAGAGCTGACCATGAGCTTCAGTGACCCCGGTTCACATCTTGGGGAAGCCATTTGTTGCTTAACACATCCTGAATCTGTCATATTTGTGCTTGAACTCTTAAACAAAGGCACGTAAAATAACTACTAATAAGGAATGATTATGAAGATGTTTTCTCTGCTTCCCCCACGCTTCCATCTCTGATGAATTAAAAAGATAAATATAGTTGTTGAAGCCTTAATTAATGGCCATTGTGAGCATTTGGGCTGCTCTGCCTCAGCTGCTCAGTGTGAATTTACTAGTAAAAATTCTTCAAGTCAAACAGTTAACATTGCTGGACTGCAAATTCTGCTGCCAGTAAGTGATCAAGTTTTCAATGGCAAGATTAAGTAAGTTTGTCTTTCCTCGCACACTGCATGTACAGTATTCTGCAGGATATTCATCCATAAATGTAGCATCAACTGTAAATATAGGAAAAGAAAAGGCTGCCTGGTTATTTTCTGCTTATGCAACTTGTCCTCACTTCCAAGCTGTCAGATCTGGTGCTTGGTCTGGACCTTTTAGGCGTCACGTTGTAACACGCTGGGACCCGTAGCTCTTTGGTGCCAATTTTCAACATGCAGTGCAGTCAACAAGAGCCTCTCAATATCTGGAATAGAAATCATAAAACCAAGATGAAAAATGCTCTGCTGGTTTGTCACTGTCATACAATTTGTAACCATGGCAATCAAGAACCGCGTAACCATGACAACCAAGGTAATGTGAGAGAAGTTTGTTGCAGGTGGAAAAAGTTGCAAAAATGCACCCTTTCATAATGTTAAACATTCATTAAAAGACAAACTAGGATTGCCTCTCTAAATCTGATATAGTACTAAAGTTGCCTGAACCCATGGAAAGCTTTTAGTGTTTAGTTAAATAAAACCAAACTGTAGCAGAAAAACTAAAACAAAAGTAAAGCAAAGAGGAGAATCAGCAGCTTAACTCTTTACCCTTTGAAAGCCTGAGCGGGTTCTGTCATATTTCAGGCCTTGCTATAGAATAAAGTGAGTGGGTGTGCGTCAGAGTTTTGTGAGGGTCGTCTATGCCTATGCAGCTATCCTTGGAAAAAATTGAAATTATTCTAATGGTCATCAAACCACGTCTTTATTCATGTATACTGAGGTGTCAGAACCTTTTCATTAAGGGTAGGGGAAAGTCGTCAAAGCTCATCTTTGTGGAAGAAAGACTTCAGGGATTTTTGACTTAAATCATTTATTTCTTTGTGTCTTTAAGTAAGGCATGTGCCAAATTTGCCACAGTGTCCTTATTAATAAGCCAGAACTGCTGTATTCTATCATGTGTTTTGATGTTAAGCTGTGTTGGAAGAGCTGCATGTCTTAAAAAAGTTCCATACTGTTCGTTTGAATAAGTGGAAGACTTACACAGAGAATCTGCAAACGGCAGTGTTACAAGAAAGGAAATGCATTTTTGAATGGGGCTGCAATTTAATAAGGATAGCAGGATTTTACAGCACTCAGTGGAATTTATAGGACACATGGGTCACAACCCTCAGGCTTTTTAGACAAGTATTTTATTGAAGGATCTAACTATCATTGTACTCGCACTCTGTGACATGAGATTGTGTGGGTGATTGTTCTTTTGAGAAACTTTCAAAAAGGAGAGGAGATACAAGGGGCAGAGCTTTGATGGAAGTCAGCAATGCAGCAGGCCAGTGGATCTGAAGACAGCCGACTCAAGGCTAGGAGCAGATGAAAGCTGAGAAAAGTGGCATGGAGGATAAGAGAAAGAGGAACACCCAAAATAATGGAGATGAAAGAGAGAATGTGAGAAAGGGAAAGGTCCAACGGCATCTTGGAGAGGAGGAGAGCAGAAGGATGACCTTGAGATAATGTGGGCGAGGAGGTGGACAACAAAGAATAAGAGTGGGGGAAAAAATAACAAGGAAGTGTACAGGAGAGGAGTGAAAAAGAGAGCCAAAGGGAAGGTGAGGGTAAATGACAGACAGTGACTTTCTTTAGTTTGATTGCATGTTTTGTTTGAAATTTTCTGAGTATAATAATTTGTCTCAAAAATGAATATTTGACTTCCTTCAAGCTCTGACAGCTTGGACATAAATGTGTCTCTCCAAAAATAATCTAATAATCAGTTTATTTATATATTATTTATGATACTCTGGGTATCCACTGTACAGGCTATCCAACATACTGTCAAATCTTGCTGCAGGAACTTTCCACCATTAAGTCACTCACCAGTATCAGACCAAACTGTTCTTGGGGCAACCTCGGGGTAAGTCACCAGTGGTAACGTCCCCTGTGAACTACACACCTTCCAAGCCATTTTTTTCTGTTTGCATTCCCAAACTAATATGAAATCTGTAGTGATGCAATAGCTGTTCGGGGGCTGGTAATATGTTACCTGTTGTTGACTTGTATTTCATATTTTCTTATTTTCTTGCAAACCTTTTTCAACCTCTATTTTCAGTCTGGCTGCTTTCAAATTCTTGCAAAGATTTTAATATTTTGCTTCAACGAGTGAAAAATTATGATTAATTATAAGTAAAGTAGATGTTTAATGAATCTATCCACTGATTTCCCTGTGCTTTATTCATTTCAAAACTAACATTAACAGCTTTTACCAATACTTGGACCTTTATCGATAGATAGATTAGATTAGATGAAACTTTATTAATCCCTCGGGTGGGTTCCTCCGGGAAATTCAGTAATTCAGTAATGCCAAATACTTTGGCATTAGTACCTATGCCAAAGTATTTGTCCCATAAATGAAGTTAAAAGTGACTGTGAAACATACTGATGAACCCAGTTTTTGAAGTCTGGCTACAGAAAAAACAGAAGGTAGTACCCAGCTGCAAAGTTACCAGGACTATGAAAAAATCCTGAGGTGCTGAAATAGACATCATACTTTTTAACTAATGTTTTTTTAGTGATATGGGCATCACAATTTCGTGCCACTAGACTGTTTGGAAGCAAAAATCTCTGTGGTGAACTGACTCTTTTACAAAATGTGTCCCAAATAGACGTACAAAATAATATCCCCCCTTTCCCACGTTCACTGCAATATCAGCAAGTGCATTTATTGTAACAGTTGTGAAATAAAACATTTCTACATGGAGTCTCATTTCCAAGGAAAACATAAATGAGGCTGCAGCCTCACCGCCCACTATAGCAGTTTAACTCGTCTACCCTGAGGCTGATAAGACATTCAAACTGAAAGCAGAATGTGGCGACATATTGTGGGAGTCAAGAGGCCAGCAGACAGATAATAAGTGGCACAATACGTAGTGCAATTGAAGGAGGAGAGTGCAAGGCTTGAGTAAGTGCAGTATTAGAGCAGAATGTGGGGATTTGACCAAGAACAGAAGAAAAATGTTTTGTGATTTCTTTCTTTTCTCTCTTTTTTTGTTCATTATAAGTTTCTTGTTGCTGAAAATGTGCTTTTATGTACATGTACCTTGATTCTGAATGCCTTTCAAATTGGTTCAGAAACTTTCTAGCAGGGGTTTGAACTTTACCGCACGCTGTGAGTATATAATTCAAAGTGCAATTTCTCGGGGTTGCTGGTTCTTAACACAGGATCATTTTTGTTAAATCAACCTTGAATTTTCTGGTAACCTTAGACGGACTAAAATTTGAAAGAAAAAAATAAAAACTTGCTCCTACCAGCTTGAATATCTGAGAATATCTGTGTTCAGGCAGTCATGACCTTCAAAATGATGAATCCTTGGCTTTGGGATCTGAGACTTTGGTGATGCCACAAGTTTTTCCTTGAAATATCTCATCAGTTACTTAGTTTAGTTAGTTTTTAGTTTTACTCTCAGTTTGTCAGGAGCTATGAACAAAAGCATTGTACCAGAATTATCTGCCAGCTCATTTCCATTTGCAGTCCCTGGATAGAGATGCACATTATTAAATAGGGTACAAAAACAATTAAATGCGCAAGATAAAAGACACTAAACTGATTTGTTTGGATGTTCCTGAGTCATGAATTCCAATGACTTTCCATTCTCCTGACATTTCCTCTGATTCCACAAGGATATTTTTTTTAAAAAGAGAAACATCTGATTGGCTGTTGGATTGCCATCCACTACAATTGTTGCTCTATAGCTTCAAGTTTAATAATTAAATTTTACAGCCGCATAAATTTGCATTAATTTATGGCCAAATGCCTGGAAATCAAAACTTTCTAACAGTTATTACTGTATTAAGAACGAATGGGTTTACATGCCTTGAGTAAACTATGATGTTAACTAGGATAACAGTAACTGAGGAAAAACAATACATGAGACCATGTCTGAGGAGGAATAGGAAGAAAAGAGTTGGGAGAAAGAAACATGGATTTCGAGAAGGGAGGGGAAGAACGGAGAAAAATGGAGTGAGAATATGGGGAGAAAGACACGAAGCAGGAGCAGCGGGTCAGCGGATGACAAGAAAGCCAGATAAAGTAGGAAGTTGGGAGAAAGGGGGAGGGAGTCAGTCAGAGGGCAAGAGGGAGGAGAAGAGGCTGACGGCTCGAGTTGAGGAGATCAGTCTGCTTAGTGTCTGTCAGTTCGACAGGAGAAAGACGGAAAACAGCTGGGGGCTCTCACTGCATGCGTGTGTATGTCCATGTGTGTAACTGCCAACTGCCAAGACAGGCTGCCCTGTGTTTGGTATATGTGAGTTTACACCAGAGAGAGAGAGAGAGAGATGGGGGGCACGGCAAGGACAGCCAGAGATCAAAGACACACCCACACATGTGTGCACACACACACACACACACACACGCACAGGGAGCAGCCTGTGTTGGCAGTGACTGGTCAGCCTGCAGGACTGTTGGATGTGATCTGGATACCTGCAGAGATAATAGATTCAGAGAGGTCACACTCACACACATCCCACCTGCAGATGCCCAGTCACAGCAGTTCTCACATTCTTAATATGGTAGAGCTGTCATCACTGCACCAAGAGCGAGGCAGAAGGAGAGGGAGACGTTCTAGGATATGAATTTGATTGTTGCGGGGAGAGCGAGAGACAAATGGGAATCCTGGGTATGAATTGAATTGTGGCAGGGAGCGGGGAGAAATTGCGTCCTGTGTAATTTCAGACTAAAATGTGCTTGTACACTCTGTTTTGTCCCCTTCACCTCGAGCTTACATCCATTTTTTCCCCCTCATTTCTCTTCATTCCAATCTCCCCCACCCACTTCGCATTATCAAGTTGCTCTGTTAGACTGTTTAGCTTTTCTATATCTGGCGTCTGTACTTTCCCGATTTGTATCTATGTCCTGTACTTCTATTGCTTTTTGTCGTGTTGTGCATGCAACGGTCCTGTTCACTGTGTTTTTGTTGTTTCGTTCTGCACTGTTGCCTTTTGCTCCCTGTGCAAAAGCTTCTGCCTTTCCTTCTGGTTATTTGAGGTCAGATAATGTTTCCCAAGAGTGTCTGATGCAGCTGTATTAGCCTGTGGAAAATTACATCAACAAGTTACCATCACAAGAAATACTGGTTTTGTTTTGTTCATTTGCACTACAGTTAAACTCATAAAAAGACATTTAGTTTACCAAGCAGGTTTCCTGTTCTTTGTCATAAATATGTTATAACTCAACTTGCTTGTATTGCTTACATTTGCATGCATCTGGCTGCAAATTCTGAAAAAGATGGAGGCGATTAACAGTTGAATAATAAGTGATCTGTTCTGCCCTGGTGGTAAACATAATCATGAAATTCTAGGAAACAACTGGCTATGAATCAAACGCAACCCAGTTCATGTTAGGACTGGCACAGAAATGTAAGAATTTAATCCAAGCAATCAACAAAAAACATCAGATTTTTTTCCCATGGTCAAATTGGAGCAGTGCTCGACTTTGAAAACGGAAACAGAACTTTGGCAAAGGAAAGTTAGCCATTTGGCATTTGAATCACTAACAACAAAGTAAGAACAGAACACAGCCAGTAGTTACAATATTATTTTTGTTGGCCCATATCATTTCTATCTTATTGTTGACCTTGCTATAATTACTTCTTCATTGTCATGCAATGGACTGGACAACTACACTTCTACAAATAAGCAAGATTTTAGTAACTTGATGACTTGATTCCGCCAAATCTATGGTATGGTTTAGCGTGTAGAGCAAGGGTGGGCAACTCCAGGCCTCGAGGGCCGATGTCCTGCAGGTTTTAGATGTGTCCTTGATCCAACACAGCTGATTCAAATGGCTAAATTACCTGCTCAACATGTCTTGAAGTTCTCCAGAGGCCTGGTAATGAACTAATCAGTTGACCCCCGGGTGATATCTTAAACCTGCAGGAAACCGGCGCTCGAGGCCTGGAGTTACCTACCCCAGTTATACAGAGTCCGTAACATGATTTGGTACATTTGGCATGGATCAGGGATCTCTCTACTCTATAGTCGGTGCTTCCTGTATAGCCAGTATACATCCTGTACAAGGTGACCTGTTCTGTATTCATAAACAATGTGTCAGTCATTGTTCATGAATACAAAAAAGTTATTAAAACTAAATGATCACTAAGCAGCAGCTGATGGTTTGTGAACTGAATTTCAGCAGATGCCATCTTTCTTTTGATCTTCACAGCGATTGTTAACCTGCACACAGACAGAGCCTGTTGAAGCGTGACCGGTCACTAATCATATTTTCAAATGAATCAGCATCTACTTCAGCAGCTGCTGTTAGCAACAGTAATCATTTTAATAATACACTACAGACCTCTGTGGTTTTAGCAAAGTCAAGCAAAGATGAATTGTATACACAGAGCACTTTGATGTCCCATGAAAATTACTGTTATTATTATAATTTCGTTTCGCCCATATGTGTAAAAACCTCAAAACAAACTTTTTTATACTTTTAGTTCTGCTTCCACAGTGATTTGTACCAATCTTCTGCTGACGTTACAAACAAGTCTGAACTAACTGCAACCTCTTGGATTAAGCACAAACAATCCTTCCATAAAGGGAGTCAGTGACGTGTTGTTGAGAAAAAAGGAAGAGCTGCCTGTTCAAATACATCATTTTTAATTAATAACATAATTTAATTCAGGTGGTGAACTTTAAAAAACACAAAAATGTATTTGCTTCTCATCTGCTGGCCACAGATCTTAATGTTCTTTCTCCGATGAGACAGACGTTGATTATAAGTGCAATAAATGCATTAGCTGATCGTACCTGTCAGATAATTGTTTCAGTGCTTGTGCGCAGCTTCGGAGCGAGGGAGGCTCTTCCCTGAAGCCTGTGAATTGAATGCCTTGTGTTTGAGTGTTATGACAACTGACTAAGTGGGTAATGAGGATTCATGTGAGGAGGTGGGCCTGTGGGGAAATGTGCTGTATTCACCAGAATTGCCTGCTTTATCAGTGATCTGTGTGCCTTCGAGCTCAACAGGATTCCTGCCTGTGAGGGCTCATCTTTTAATGTGTTGCTCATAGAAAAGCGAATTTTGATTAAAAGTGCTTTTAATTTGTTGCACTGTTTACCCAGAATCAACAGTGATGTTTATTGTGTTTATCATAGTTTGCAAACCCAAATAGGATAAAAATGTTAATGTTCTGGATGAAATACTCGCTCGTCTCTGTATTACAACCATGATTTGTAATGATATACTTTACATGAGAAGGTCATGGGATTCTGGGGCTGATTTCCCCTCGCGCAGCAGATCTGTCGCTGTCGGAAACTAAAGTGTTAATGTTTGTATTGGTCCCCTGATCCTCCCTTATTAATTTGTGTTCGGCTTTGTAATCTGGTTATTTGCCACTTGCTTCTCATTCTGGCAGAAAATATCAGTAATTAGGGCTCAGTGCTTCACTGGCCACAATGCTCTCTTCTTAGTGTTTTACTGTAGAGTGCTTGTTAAAATGGACTTGTGTCGCTTTGAAATGAAATGAGCCAAATCCACCCCCATTGTTGGAATCCACCCGTCTATCTCAGTGATTCACAGCCTGAGCCAACCCAGGAGTGATGAGTCACAAGCTGATTTTTAGAAAAATTAGCAATTAAAAACGGATGTAAGCAGTGAAACGTGATCACTAAGTCTGCATCGTATGTTTTTTTTCCTTGTAAAATGTAAAATGTTTGTAATTTCCTGGCTTCCTTCTATAATTGATAATTAAACTTGCTCTGCTGCGAACCGTGATGCATATTTATGGCTCCAGTAGGAAGTCGCATGGATTATTTCTGTCTGTTTTCAAGCTGAAAAGGCTGAGATAAATGACTTTAAAGTCACTTAGTTTTAGACACAGGCCAGATTGACACGTGGACTCTCACGGTATGGAGGAGGCTTTTAATTATGCCCTCTGAAATATGCACAATTGAGATAACAAGGTAACATTAAACTGTTTCTGACAGGGTCACGGCTCTTTGAGAATATGGGTGAAATTGAGACTGGCAGGTGTCATGCACACACATTCACACAGGCACACGCATCAATGAGTCAGTTCCTTTTGTGTAATGAAGCCTTTTACTGTGCCAGACAACAGTTAAAAAGCCGGTCATACAGCAGGAGTGGAGGCACTTGCATGTAAGCAGTCGCTAATGGGCTTTTAACAGGGCTGCTAAACACACCTGATTGTAGTGCTGGATGATAGCGGCGAGACTGGCATTCCTGGACGGCATTCTCACAGCAAGTGCTGGGCAATAGCGGGCTAAACAAAAATGGGGACCAGGAAATGTGTCCAAGCGATTGCTGGTGGATAAATGCGAGGATTCTTGTGCCAGGAGCAGCCTGTCAAAAACTGAGAATTAAAATTAGCAGGCTTGCATGCCAGCCCCTTTACTCACACTGAATGAGTTAGTCGACTAATCTGTAAAAACAACTTACCCATCTCATCAATTCTCACTCATTTCCCAACCACAAGTCTAACGGCGCTACTCCAAGATAGTAAAAACGGTTACTCTACTTTAGATCTCGCTGTTATTTTGCTCATTACACAATTATTTACAGAGATTACTCATTAGACCGAGAAATTTCATTTATTCGAGGTTGTTTTTTCAATGCCGGGCTTCCTTGATATGTTATTTTGATTTTTCAATAAAACCTAAATTAGTAAATGAAAATTAGATGAGGTGAAGGCGACGAGGGACAATGGTTCTGACTGTAAAAAGGGTTGTTGACCAAAGGCTCTTTATTTAATTGAAGTTTCCAGTGACGGTCTGCTCCAGATTTAAGAGGACAGGTGTTATTTTAATCAACCTGCATTAAAGTGCAAAAAGAAACCACAAAGAGAACGCACTGCCCTGTGGCAGGTCAGCAGCCTATCAGAGGGCTTCTGTCAGAAATTCAATTCAAGTATTTTTAAAATTTTTGTTCTGTGTGATAGTCCTTTACCTGATCCAATAATACCAAGTGTTACCAAGTTCTGCTCAGGACTTTCATAGTATTTCCTAATATTAGCCTTATTGTGTTCTTTTGCCTTTTGCTTGTCTTTTCTTCCAATATTGGATAACCATCTAATTTGTTCACAGCTACATCTCTTATATCTCGAGCCTCTTCTCCTCTTTCTTTTTTTGAATAATTCCTTTTGATGAATTCCTCGCTGGCCTTTGATCTTCGCAAGCAGATTGCAAGTGTATTGAGCAGTGGAAATATCAGATAGAGGAGGCAAACTCTTCAATGGAACTGTGGGGAGAGCCACAGAGCCTTGATCAACAAGGCAGGGGCATGAAAAGAAATGCACTGCTCTTGAAAAAGGAGAATGGAACAAAAGCTATTGACACCAGCGCTTTGGATTCTTTGTTTTGTGATATTATGACAGACGTGTATCATTTGGTGCAGCATGGACAGCATCATGCTTGGCTTTCTCCCATCTCCAACCTTTTCCCCAAAAATCAAAAACAAAACAGGAAAAAAAGCAAATATAGTGAATTCTCTGTGCAGTTGCTACATTTGTTTTCTCCTGAATATGTTGTTCTCCTGTCCTGTCATTGCTTTTCAAACGTACACGGCTTTGTTTATGTTGTAGAGGAGGACCTCAGGGCTGGAGCAGCAAAGGTGGGCTTTTGAAAACAGAGACCTAAAATATTGAACCTTCTGTTCTTTACCTCGGCATTGCTGTCGGTGTTCTTTTTTTAATGCGTAAACATAACCTGCAGTGAAGAGGCTTTGTTCGCTAGATTACACACTCCGGCTTCTCTCTGGGTGCATTATGCTGGAACAACACCTGGGAGAACCTATGCACACATCAAGAGCTGAACTTTGATCTTTATATGGGCAAAAGGCAACATTTTTTGCTTTGCTTATCATTATTCACATCTGTGATTATTGCACAATGTGATCACAGTAGAGTAATGACACCATCTCCATTCGGATTGGTTAAAATGCAATATTTTTCCTGCTACTGGGTAAGACATTTTAAAGGAAACTGAAAGGTTGATTTTTATAACTAAAAAAGAAAGAGGGCAGCGCTTTTCTTTAGTTGTTGGTATTATTAGCTTTGCTGAGGTAGATGGGATAAGAATGCTGGAACAGCTGGAGCTGTAGAAACCAGGCAATAAAAAAAACAAATTGCTAGAGGAATTTAAGAGGAGTGTGTAAAATAAATAAAAGTATTCAACTTCAACTTAGGAGGAACATTTACTCGATGGAGGAAGTAAACCCTTTCAAGGGTTCATCAACATTATTCCCAGCAGATCATTAAGAAAGTCTAATCCAACTGTGTGAACTTGAATGTTTTCTTTAAGCATCACCTGCTTCTGCGTTCACAAAGACAGTACAACACCCTGAACAGCTTTAAGGGGTAAATACCTTGCTCAAGGGTGCTTTCCCCAGTATTTGTTGAGGAAGAAAGAACCACTCTCGTTCACTCTACCCAGACATTTTCAGCCTTTCCTGGGGCCTTTCTCACAAGGCGGGATTAGGGGGTTATCTGGACACCATGTAACACCCAGAACAGCTCTTCTTTTTTACTTCAGCCTATGTTCTGGCTTTGAAGGGTGTTCCGGGTTTTGCTCATCAAAGATATACAGTTAACTTGGGAATCCTCCTTTGTGAAAACAGTCCCTGGGCTTAAACCAACATATTTTCAGTCCAAAACCGACTGCTATGTTGTCAGCTTTAGGACTAAAACACTCAGAGTGGGATGAAATTGTCCGTGCCTGTTTTGATGTCACACCTAACAGGGACACACACACACACATATCTATATATAGATGGATCGATCGATAGATATATCTATACATATAGAGAGAGATATCCATTCCATTTAATTATTTTCATGTATTTGACAAGTGCAGTGCTCATTAATCTACAGGAAAATAACTGTAAATGAACCCTTTAGACTTTTTTCCCTCTGTATTGCAAGACTCTCAAGGTTGCATTTTGAGAAATTACGCCAAGAAAACAGCAATGTTGCCTTGTTGCCTCTCGAGTACTCTTGTGTAGAGATCCATCTTTTTGCCATCTTTAAACATTCAGCACATGCAAATAACAGGGACTGCTCCTTTGTAATGTCATGTCTCCGTTTTACCTTTTTCTGTTGTAGATTTGCATGCATGAAATACCTGAGCAGTTGGGAGATAAGCTATCTACACTAAGGTGCCCTACAAATTATACTGTGTAACTAAATTGCATATCTGCCACCTATTCATTATTGTAACAATGGCTTTTGTGTGGAGTATCATGAACCTTATCAAGCTCTCGACGGTGTAAGGGTGTCAGAGAGAATGGAAAATCCCTGCTACATTTATCATCAAAAGGCCTTCAAACCTGATTAAAGATGACTATATGCAGCACTCATTTAGTATCAAATACCAATTACTGGTGAGTCAGTTCTCATCGTGAGACACGCACAGAGACACCACAGCTGTAAAACTGCTTTAACGCTTCTTTAAAGATACAGGTGAATGAATATGGTGCCTTTGTAAAATACCAACTTTCAGAAATGAAAACCAGTACAGTCCTTATAAGATTGTCCACTGGGCGTTTTTGGAAATAAGTGCCAGAGGATTTTGAAAGTGTTTCATAAGCCCATAGGCCATATCATTTTCTCAGCCCACAGAGGATTATGCAGCCCTTCAGTTCCAGTTAAAAAAGAAAAAAAGAAAAAAAGAAAAGAAAAGAAAAAAATCGCTATAACTGGAGTTAATAGGTTGTCAGTTGACAGCACAGTAACACTGAAAAGCCACCCACAGTGTAAACATGCCAATTATTTCAGCTGTCAGCTACCCATTAATGTTAAACTGAAAGTATTTTTTTTCTGCCTTTGTGACTCAGTCTATCACCTCGCATGCCTGACAATTAATGTCAAAAATAATTGAAATTACAGTTCTTTAACCTATTGAAAATTAAGGATTATCATTCAAAATTGGAACATTTTTGCTGGTAACTTCACAGATTTTTGCAAATCCTTTATTTCTCTCAAATAAAATTACCTCTCCTTCACTGAGAACCAATCGCGTTTCGCTTTGTAGCGATGCGCCGCAACTTAATTTTCTATTTTGACATAAAAGATTGACTTGAAGCAGTATTATTCCTCCATTTCAATAAACTGCTTACTGTTAAGACAATTGAGTTGTCACAGTATTCATGGACGCTATTCAGAGACCTGAATTATCGCTTGCCTGAGTGTGCCTGGTGGCCGTTATCATTTCACCGTTACATTTCTAGACTTCTTTCCACCTGCAGATGCAGTCTGAGAAAAATGAGTTTGAAATCACACCAGGGAACTAATCACACAGAGCATTCATCATCAAACCAACAGTTGCACATTTACGGAGATTGTTCGGGGTGATTCCAGCTGTCACAAGCATAGCTAATTTGCTATTTCAATTCCTGTAAACAACCTTGTGCACTTTCATCACATGTGCTGCAAGAACTAAATCTAATTAACCAAAGACTAGGTGCTTCCCCTGCAAGCTCGAGGTAATTAGGGGTCAGTGATATGCAACAACTTGCAAAACTTTTTTGCCCTTTTCTATAGCACATTTTGTTTTTTAACAGTTGAATGTTGACTATTTTTGTCTGTTTTAAATGAAAGGACCTGAACCGTTAATGATCCTTAGAAAATTTGGTTTCATGCAGAATGAAAATCACTACATGGTCTGCTCTGTAGTCACATCATTTGTTGGCAACAGTGATATAAACTGAAGTGTAGTGGATGGTGCTTGTTGTGGTTACATAAGGAGTTTTTTCAGCGTTAATGATAAATATCTGATTTGTCGGATTCGGCTTTTTCTCAACTTTGATTCGTCTGTGAGTGAGAAGTAATGATGGCAAGCTTTTGCTTTGAGGACTTTGAATGTTGTCAAGGCTAAGATTCATAGGAATTGTACAGAAATAAATGCTGCCAGACAGAAAAACCGCCGTCTACAGACCATATCAGTTCACCTTTTTATAAAACAAATACCAACATTTTCGAAATTGAAAACCAAACATCTATGGAAAGAATGAGAATGTATACAGCCTTGGTATTTAGGTGACATTTGTTAAAATGTAGCAGAAGCTGTCGAGTGTGAGCTGATACAGTAACTGTTTGTGTGGAACTAAAGCTGTCCTTGTGACAAGTAATCTCCCTTTTCGCTTCCCTCTGCCGTGTTGTTGATCAGTGCTCTGCTACTGAAAAGATAGCTATGATTATGAGCTGTCAAATACCAATTACCGGTAATTCAAGTCCCCAGTTAGTGGTGGATGAGACAGTCACTCAACTCCAACGCCTTCCTCTTCTCTTCTAATTCACATGACCTTTGATGAATTGTATTTTTTTCATTCATGAAAGTCATGAGGAGATTTTAATGGCTGCTGA